>NC_091154.1:39438061-39445561 GCF_040958095.1 Procambarus clarkii | reverse complement strand
TTCTTATCGTGATAAAATATTCAATAACAACAGCAGCAGCGATGACGTGCTTCAGCGCGAGAGTTAGATTCCGTCACCTTTAGCTTCCCCCGCCGTTTACCCGCGTCTTGCCCTACTACTCTTCATAGTGAGTGTCGCCCAAGTCTTACAACACTTTAAGAAATCATTTTTCCCCAATGTGGTCCGTGTTCTTGTAGAATCCAGCAAACGTCGGCTTCTCAGGGCACGTGCATAAACCGCACATGTAGCTTGGCTTTTCAAATATTCGAGAATGTATGTGTGTGAATATGTTATGAATTGTTAACAAATGCAATCTGAAAATTGTTTTCCGGAGTGTAAAATTATTTGAGAAATATGTTGTGTTACAAAACACAGACACAAATCTTTTAATTGTATAGTTGCTTACTTTTGTGTTACATTTAATTACATTCACGAGTTTACGTTCTTCGTGGGTGTCTTCTATTAATCTTAAAGATAACACTCTGCTAATAAGTGCTCTGTAAAGTTCTATGACTCGAGCTATTAAATACCTATATAACTTCCGTCAATATAATAAAATATTAGTATGGGCTTGTTTGAAACCAATGATCAAATGGAAACACCCAACTATATAATACTAGGAATTGTCTCGCTTTACTGCCTAAAATGCTTCATTCCAGGATCGCTGCTTTGTCCTATAAATGTATAACGTATTGTCTAACTTTTCACTTCTTGAAATAATTAATTATAGCTTGATTATATAACTCAAACCTTCGGTGTGAATTTAGAAGTAACATACCCAAGGATACCTGATCAACCATGCTGTGACTCATACGTCAGGCTGCGAGCAGCCGCGTCCAACAGCCTGGTTGATCAATCCAGCAACCAAGAGGCCTGGTCGACGACCGGGCCGCGGGGACGCTAAGCCCCGGAAGCACCTCAAGGTAACCTCAAGGTAAGGTAACCCTCAAACCCTTCGCACTTTGATGTTATTTGCAGATTTCCTATCAATCAATTTTTTTAAAATCTCAAATTTATTTTTGAAGTAATGTTATTATTAATTGTATTGACACACGTACCGTCACGAGTGACAGGTTTGGGCGCTGTGTAATTGTTTACACGTAATACATATAAACCTTTGATATGTATATCACTGTCTCAGTAAGCCTACTTGAGCTTACTGTAAGACTGATATCCGTGTGCGAATTACCTCGTGTCATTATATACAATGCTCTAAACTTATTTCTTATTTTAGCTTTATAAATCTTTTGACTATATAGCCGGTTGGGTGATTAGAATCTGTAAACAAACTGTATAGAGCTTGCCTGTTTGAATCAATACTCTTTCGAGACTGAGAGACAATTTGTCTTGGAAAGTCTCCCCGGTAAATGCCCGCAGTTGAAATTGCATCTCGAGTTCTTAGATCGAGTGATAAATAACCGTGTTTGTTGGCCAAAATGAAAATGGCTACGAATTTAAATTCAAATCCGCGGCCAATAGACCTTATGCACTTTGCTTCGTTCTTCTGTTCTTAAGTCATCGAGCCCCGGTCGCTTACATTTCTTTTCACCTGCGTTTGAAAACCTTTGGCAGAATGAGTTATGTTTCGCAGAGTGAAAGGAACATTTACGAAATTGCTTTTCAACGTATTCAGATCTGGTAGGAAAGAACTTACTGACTCCCAACGACCTGAAAGTACTAGTATAAAAAGCTATGATTTGTTCAGATCTGAAACCTACATCTATGGGCTGCGTGCTTAATGAACCCCCATCCCGGAAAATCTACGGCATTCTCACCGAATGTTTAAATACCGAGGGATGCCATTTAAGACCTTTTGTGAAGGAGATTTTAATGGTTGGTGCTTCCCTCGGCGACGATATTTACGACAAGGGGGCAACACAGTATTAACATTTCTATTGAGGCGGGAAAGAATAGGCTGGAGATATTTGTATGTGATTAGGTGAGTCACGGCGTACACACCTGTCGTCTGTCATACGTGCCCACACCTGTCGTCTGTCACACGTGCCCACACCTGCCGTCTCTCACCCGTGCCCAAACATTAACTCTCAAGGGACTTGTATTCCTGGAAACAGATCAAAGTTTAATGTTAACATTAGCTTTTGAGGGAGACAGATTAACTATCGAGGGAGACAGATTAACTATCGAGGGAGACAGATTAACTATCGAGGGAGACAGTTAGAATTTCAAACTTTCAATGACGACTAATTAACTGTCAAAGAGCAACAAAAACTTTGGAAGGAAACAGACTTATATCTGGCTAGACAATAGCTATCCCAAGTTTAAATTGCTTTATATGAGAGTTAGAGAGACCATCGATACCCCTCAGTACGCTGGCATGACACACATGCTTTCGGACGTAGATTCGAATCCTCGTCACGGCCCTTGTGGATTTGTTCACTGTCATGTCCTTCGTAAGCAGGAATGAGACAGGTTTGCCCCGTAGGAGCGACAAGGCAGTGATCTTGCGTGTCCGGGTAATGTGAGGCAGAGATGGAGTATCTGCCTTGGCGTCTAGGCGCTGCTATATATCTGGTTGCTTTAGATTTAGCTACTTAGAACGAAATTTCCATGTAGCACGGGCTATGGTGAGCCCGTAATGCAATATATCAACTCAACGCTCATTGCATAGGAGACGCAAGGTGATGGAGAGATGAACATCTCACTAATGCTCGCCCGCTACGAGGCTGGGCCTCCAACAGTGAGCTTTGTCCCTCATTAATACATAGTAAATGTCAAAGCTAAATTTGTGAATGCTTCAGAGAATAATTTGAAAAAATAATATTTTCTAGTCTCAGAAATGTGATCGCTTCAAGGTAACAATTATTTATAGCGGTGCTCTTTGTTGTATTAAAATTTTTTACGTCTATATAAATAAAAATGTGAATGTTCACTTTGTTCAAAATCGCTAATCTCCGAAAGTTCTTCACCGATTGTTTTCAAATTTTCACACAATGTTCCATTCGCATCCGAGCCACAGAAATACCCATTCGCTACAGGGACACAGCAACGTGTGGCCGGGTACAGCTAGTTAGAAAATATACAAATATTCTCACCATTAGGATATTTTTTTCTTTAACATTTTCACGTTTAAATTTCTCAAGTCACATATACCATATAAATGGCTAGTTGTTAATGAATTTTAAGATGAAGAACTATGCAGTATATCAGTGTTTACACACACACACACACACACACACACACACACACACACACACACACACACACACACAGGCTACGAGATCCCCCAGGGGCCTCGTAGCCTGGGGGGCCTCGTAGCCTGGTGGATAGCGCGCAGGACTCGTAATTCTGTGGCGCGGGTTCGATTCCCGCACGAGGCAGAAACAAATGGGCAAATTTTCTTTCACCCTAAGTGCCCCTGTTACCTAGCAGTAAATAGGTACCTGGGAGTTAGTCAGCTGTCACGGGCTGCTTCCTGGGGTGTGTGTGTGTGGTGTGAAAAAAAAAAGTAGTTAGTAAACAGTTGATTGACAGTTGAGAGGCGGGCCGAAAGAGCAAAGCTCAACCCCCGCAAAAACACAACTAGTAAACACACACACACACACACACACACACACACACACACACACACACACACACACACACACACACACACACACACACACACACACACACACACACACACACATTAGTGCTGGGTAAGTACGTTGGACCGTAGACTGCTTTTGTATACAATGCATTTTAATGAGCAGTAAAATAAATGTATAAACGTGCTAAGACGTGCAGTTGCATAATCTGCTGCAACAGACTAGTATAAGCGGCTTGACAACGGTAGTTGAGTTTGACAACGGTAGTTGAGCCTGACAACGGTAGTTAACCCTTGTGTTAAAGCTCCTGTTACATCAAATACTAAAACACGACATAACCTCATTTATAGTTATTTAGAATTCAACTCCCCTTTATGGTATGTGTATTACAGAAACACTCTTGTGTTCGAAGATAAGAAAGATGTCACAATGGGATCTACGGCTCCATTGTGGGCGATTAAACACACAATATAATCTCCACATCCCAGAGGGATTCGAACCCAAACTCGAGCCTGTCACATACACACCTGTCTGGGTTCGAATCCTTCTGGGGGGTGTGGAGTTTTCAGTTGCATATTGGTTTGGGGACCATTCAGGCTTGTTCGCACACAATATAATCTTCATTTCACAAATGGTAATTTCACTTATGTGGTTACAAATGCTATTGAGACATGAATTATCATCAAAGATCACAAATGACTTCTCTCCCTCTCAGCCTCTTTCACAAGAAAGCACAAATTTAATGCCAGTCATTGATAAGAAAAGAATGAATAAAATGCAATAATTTGTAAACAAAAATGAAAGGAATCAGAGATAAATCTCTTCTCTCTCTCTCAACAATAAAATATCGAGTGGAAAATACAGCCTAAACAAAATCGTTTAATAGATCTTTCCTTTATTAAACGGCCCCATGTCAATAGGGGTGAAAATAAGAGACTGTACACACCGTTTATGACACACAAAATGCGTATCATCATAGTAACCTGGCACCGTCACCTCGAGTCAACAGTCGAAGACATGAGAAACCTTTTTACATTTTCTAACCCAAAAAATTCGTTTTCCGAAAAGCGTTGTTTAACGCGAGCAAATATAACGTGAATACTAAATTAGGACGAACAGTAAGACATTCTTGAAGGAGGTTTCAGAAACCTTTCTTTAAACAGATTGTTTACATGTGTGTGTCCATCTGAGCACGAATTATAAGGAGTAAGTGCTAAGCCCTTTATTGAAATAAAGAAAACGATTTATACAGGTTTTCAAACTTTGCAGTTAGCAAAACTGTACATTATATAAATTCTAATAAAAATACTAAAGCATAAATATGCCTGGTGGATGGCAGCACCATGGGAGCCTGGTGGATGGCAGCACCATGGGAGCCTGGTGGATGGCAGCACCATGGGATCCTGGTGGATGGCAGCACCATGGGAGCCTGGTGGATGGCAGCACCATGGGAGCCTGGTGGATGGCAGCACCATGGGAGCCTGGTGGATGGCAGCACCATGGGAGCCTGGTGGATGGCAGCACCATGGGAGCCTGGTGGATGGCAGCACCATGGGAGCCTGGTGGATGGCAGCACCATGGGAGCCTGGTGGATGGCAGCACCATGGGAGCCTGGTGGATGGCAGCACCATGGGAGCCTGGTGGATGGCAGCACCATGGGAGCCTGGTGGATGGCAGCACCATGGGAGCCTGGTGGATGGCAGCACCATGGGAGCCTGGTGGATGGCAGTACCATGGGAGCCTGGTGGGTGGCAGTACCATGGGAGCCTGGTGGATGGCAGCACCATGGGAGCCTGGTGGATGGCAGTACCATGGGAGCCTGGTGGATGGCAGCACCATGGGAGCCTGGTGGATGGCATCACCATGGGAGCCTGGTGGGTGGCAGCACCATGGGAGCCTGGTGGATGGCAGCACCATGGGAGCCTAGTGGATGGCAGCACCATGGGAGCCTGGTGGATGGCAGCACCATGGGAGCCTGGTGGATGGCAGCACCATGGGAGCCTGGTGGATGGCAGCACCATGGGAGCCTGGTGGATGGCAGCACCATGGGAGCCTGGTGGATGGCAGCACCATGGGAGCCAGGTGGATGGCAGCACCATGGGAGCCTGGTGGATGGCAGCACCATGGGAGCCTGGTGGATGGCAGCACCATGGGAGCCAGGTGGATGGCAGCACCACGGGAGCCTGGTGGATGGCAGTACCATGGGAGCCTGGTGGATGGCAGTACCACGGGAGCCTGGTGGATGGCAGCACCATGGGAGCCTGGTGGATGGCAGCACCATGGGAGCCTGGTGGATGGCAGTACCATGGGAGCCTGGTGGATGGCAGTACCATGGGAGCCTGGTGGATGGCAGCACCATGGGAGCCTGGTGGATGGCAGCACCATGGGAGCCTGGTGGATGGCAGCACCATGGGAGCCTGGTGGATGGCAGTACCATGGGAGCCTCGTAGATGGCAGCACCATGGGAGCCTGGTGGATGGCAGCACCATGGGAGCCTGGTGGATGGCAGCACCATGGGAGCCTGGTGGATGGCAGCACCATGGGAGCCTGGTGGATGGCAGCACCATGGGAGCCTGGTGGATGGCAGCACCATGGGAGCCTGGTGGATGGCAGTACCATGGGAGCCTGGTGGATGGCAGTACCATGGGAGCCTGGTGGATGGCAGCACCATGGGAGCTTGGTGGATGGCAGCACCATGGGAGCCTGGTGGATGGCAGCACCATGGGAGCCTGGTGGATGGCAGCACCATGGGAGCCTCGTAGATGGCAGCACCATGGGAGCCTGGTGGATGGCAGCACCATGGGAGCCTGGTGGATGGCAGCACCATGGGAGCCTGGTGGATGGCAGCACCATGGGAGCCTGGTGGATGGCAGCACCATGGGAGCCTGGTGGATGGCAGCACCATGGGAGCCTGGTGGGTGGCAGCACCATGGGAGCCTGGTGGATGGCAGCACCATGGGAGCCTGGTGGATGGAAGCACCATGGGAGCCTGGTGGATGGCAGCACCATTGGCCATCAACGACTGAAAAAGGAAGCCTCCCCAGAGTCTTAATAATAATATAGCAGAGACTCCCAACAAATTAATTTGCATTCCTGGTGACTAAAATTAATCTCCGGGTGTAGAATATAGCGATGAAGGCCGCTGATCGCTAATTGAATACTGGCGACCAGACGAGGCAGTTTGTGGGGCAAGGCAGCCCCCAGGGGGAGGGGTTGGTGGGGCGAGGCAGCCCCCCAGGGGGAGGGGTTGGTGGGGCGAGGCAGCCCCCCAGGGGGAGGGGTTGGTGGGGCGAGGCAGCCCCCCAGGGGGTGGGGTTGGTGGGGTGAGGCAGCCCCCCCAGGGGGTGGGGTTGGTGGGGCGAGGCAGCCCCCCAGGGGGAGCAGTTGGTGGGGTGAGGCAGCCCCAGGGGAGCAGTTGGTGGGGTGAGGCAGCCCCCCAGGGGGAGCAGTTGGTGGGGTGAGGCAGCCCCAGGGGAGCAGTTGGTGGGGTGAGGCAGGCCCCAGGGGAGGGGTTGGTGGGGTGAGGCAGGCCCCAAGGGAGGGGTTGGTGGGGTGAGGCAGCCCCAGGGGAGCAGTTGGTGGGGTGAGGCAGCCCCAGGGGAGCAGTTGGTGGAGTGAGGCAGCCCCAGGGGGAGCAGTTGGTGGGGTGAGGCAGCCCCCAGGGGGAGCAGTTGGTGGGGTGAGGCAGCCCCAGGGGAGCAGTTGGTGGGGTGAGGCAGCCCCAGGGGGAGCAGTTGGTGGGGTGAGGCAGCCCCCAGGGGGAGCAGTTGGTGGGGTGAGGCAGCCCCCAGGGGGAGCAGTTGGTGGGGTGTGGCAGCCCCAGGGGAGCAGTTGGTGGGGTGAGGCAGCCCCCAGGGGGAGCAGTTGGTGGGGCGAGGCTGGCCCCAGGGGGGAGGGGGGGACGCCACAATAATACCACACATACCTCGGGGCAAAAGAGTGCTCACCCCACAAC
>NC_091154.1:39403061-39430561 GCF_040958095.1 Procambarus clarkii | reverse complement strand
GTTTCAGGGCTGGAGTTTTATCAGGTTTCAGGGCTGGAGTTTTATCCAGTTTCAGGGCTGGAGTTTTATCAGGTTTCAAGGCTGGAGTTTTATCAGGTTTCAGGGCTGGAGTTTTATCAGGTTTCAGGACTGGAGTTTTATCAGGTTTCGTTGTTGTAGTTTCATCCTTGGACGCAACTCATTCCTGAATTGTCGTTTGCGGAGTGTCATTTCTGTCTCTGTTTCAGTTCTGTCGTTTCATCCCGGATCCACTGGCGATGTTTTATTCTATAAATACTATAGTTTCCTCACTGTTTCCACGCTACAGTTTAATAACTGTTTTTAGCAGGCTCAGCGCTTCAGTTTCATAGCCGCTAAAGTGTGTCAAAGTTTCATCGACGTTTCAGTGACACAGTTCATTACTGTTTCAGTGCTATAGTTTTATCATAGCTTTAGTTATACAGTTCTATAGCTGATTCAGTTTTGCAGTTCCGCAACCGTTTCACTGCTATATTTCCGCCCCTTGTACCAACACCAAAGTGTTTCAAACCCGTTTCCCCGCATCCGTTTCATCCTAGTTTCGACATCACAGTTTAGATCAGAGTTGTGTCAACTGAAAATATTCCAGTGTTTACTAAGATAACCGCCCAAAATATTACCTGTGTAATAGCGGGGGAAGTGAGAGTGAGGGCTCCCGGGACACGCAGACTCAGGAGAAAAAAAGTAGTACAAAACAGCGCACTATTTATATAAAAGGGGGAGGGGGGGGGGAGTAATCTGGTCAGGGGTGGATAACATGGTGACTGATGGTTCAGAGTCAGGGCTCTGAGGCTCCCTCAATTGGATTAGCCTAGACTGGCAGGATAAATTTCTGTAATTATTGTGGATAGTGTGTTGACTGTGGGGGGGGGGGGGAAATGGGGGTGCCTTACAGGAGGGAGTTGATGGCTTGGAGGGGAATTGAATGAAGGGGGGGGGGAGGGGTGGGGGGTTAGTTGTTAGCTAGGTGGGAAGGGGAGTTGATGGGGGTTGGGAGGGAGCTGCGTCTAGTAGAAATTTAGAGTGATTGGGAGGAATGCTGAGCTTCAATGGTGGGGATTTGAACAGCCTTCATGTTAGGATGATGGGGGGGGGGGGGGGGTCGTTAAGAGGCGAGCCCCCCGTCATGCTGACCCCCCCCCCCCCCATATCTTTAAGCCAGGCACGAGAGACCAGGCACGAGAGGCCGAGCACGAGAGCCTGGTACTGTACTAACATGGTCCGTGGAAGGGACAGCAGTTTCCTACCCGGGTACGAACCAGGTTCACTTAAGTCATGGGGCGACCACCAATACTGACACTAAGAGCCACGTTTATATTCACTATTCCTTGGGCCGTAAAGTGTGAGGCTTTTATGGAATATGAAAAAATTCGAAATAATCGGTTTTCTTTTTTGAGATATTAGAATCAGTGTAGAGAGTTGGGTGGGTGTAGGTTCGTACAACTTTATACAGTGAAGCACACTTATTGTACGCTGCTCATATCTTGGGGGTCCAGGGGTGTATATCTCGCTATCGTGAGGAATATACACCTGCGGGTATATCTTGGGGTCTTGGGCCTCGTGGGGTCCTGGACCTCGTGGGATCCTGGGCCTCGTGGGGTCCTGGGCCTCGTGGGGTCCTAAACCTCGTGGGATCCTGAACCTCGTGGGGTCCTGGACCTCGTGGGGGTCCTGGGCCTCGTAGGGTCCTGGGCCTCGTGGGGTCCTGAGGCCTCGTGGAATCCTGAACCTCGTGGGGTCCTGGACCTCGTGGGGTCCTGGGCCTCGTGGGGTTCTGGACCTCGTGGGGTCCTGGACCTCGTGGGGTCCTGGGCCTCGTAGGGGGTCCTGGACCTCATGGGGTCCTGAACCTCGTGGGGTCCTGGACCTCGTGGGGGTCCTGGGCCTCGTAGGGTCCTGGGCCTAGTGGGGTCCTGGGCCTCGTAGGGTCTTGGGCCTCGTGGGGTCCTGGACCTCGTGGGGTCCTGGGCCTCGTAGGGGGTCCTGGACCTCATGGGGTCCTGAACCTCGTGGGGTCCTGGACCTCGTGGGGGTCCTGGGCCTCGTAGGGTCCTGGGCCTCGTAGGGTCCTGGGCCTCGTAGGGGGTCCTGGACCTCATGGGGTCCTGAACCTCGTGGGGTCCTGGACCTCGTGGGGGTTCTGGGCCTCGTGGGGGTCCTGGGCCTCGTGGGGTCCACCCCTCTGCGACTCACCCTTGACGAACCAACACTTTATACTGGCACACTCTCAGATAAAGTTTAATTGCTTACCTGGTTTTGGCTTCCCAGCCCAAGCTGTTGCTGCCGGAACACGAGGCGCCGAGGAGGAAGTTGACATCTCTCGAAACTAATTTGAATCTCATCCCAAAGTCGTCATTGTCTCTCTCTCTCTCCATTTATTCTCTGCTTTATATTTCCAAAACAACATCTGTTTTGGAAATAATTTCTTCTGGGAAAAAACCCTGTGTTTGTAAAGCTGGATATCTGCTGTAATTCGGGTCTTTTGAGTGTCAGTAAATGCCTTGGAGGTCAAGGGGCACCTGGTCCTCGACCAACCTCTCTATGGTTGGTCGAGGACCAGGTGCGGCCACCCCGCTGTTAATGGTGTCCGGCTGGCCACCTGGACCATGTCATTGGCCACACCTGGTCACTGTGGTGTCCTCAGTGTGGTCCTGGTCACTGTGGTGTCCTCAGTGTGGTCCTGGTTACACTGTGGTGTCCTCAGTGTGGTCCTGGTTACACTGTGGTGTCCTCAGTGTGGTCCTGGTCACACTGTGGTGTCCTCAGTGTGGTCCTGGTTACACTGTGGTGTCCTCAGTGTGGTCCTGGTTACACGGTGGTGTCCTCAGTGTGGTCCTGGTCACACTGTGGTGTCCTCAGTGTGGTCCTGGTTACACTGTGGTGTCCTCAGTGTGGTCCTGGTTACACTGTGGTGTCACCAGTGTGGTCCTGGACACTCTGTGGTGTCCTCAGTGTGGTCCTGGTCACTGTGGTGTCCTCAGTGTGGTCCTGGTTACACTGTGGTGTCCTCAGTGTGGTCCTGGTCACACTGTGGTGTCCTCAGTGTGGTCCTGGTCACACTGTGGTGTCCTCAGTGTGGTCCTGGACACTCTGTGGTGTCCTCAGTGTGGTCCTGGTTACACTGTGGTGTCCTCAGTGTGGTCCTGGTCACACTGTGGTGTCCTCAGTGTGGTCCTGGACACTCTGTGGTGTCCTCAGTGTGGTCCTGGTCACACTGTGGTGTCCTCAGTGTGGTCCTGGTCACACTGTGGTGTCCTCAGTGTGGTCCTGGTCACACTGTGGTGTCCTCAGTGTGGTCCTGGTCACACTGTGGTGTCCTCAGTGTGGTCCTGGACACTCTGTGGTGTCCTCAGTGTGGTCCTGGTTACACTGTGGTGTCCTCAGTGTGGTCCTGGTCACACTGTGGTGTCCTCAGTGTGGTCCTGGACACTCTGTGGTGTCCTCAGTGTGGTCCTGGACACTCTGTGGTGTCCTCAGTGTGGTCCTGGACACTCTGTGGTGTCCTCAGTGTGGTCCTGGTTACACTGTGGTGTCCTCAGTGTGGTCCTGGTCACTGTGGGGTCCTCAGTGGGGCCCTAACCTAACCTGCCACTATTGATAATTCTACATATCGTCTTTCAAATATGAAAGAAGATATGAAGTACTAATCATTGTATACACTAGCTGAGGCCTGGGTGAGCACATTTAGGTGAGTACTGGAGCAAACACATATACTCAACCTAATAGGACTCACAAACATATCCAAAAATAATTCAATATTTATATATTCAGATTATATGCAGCATGTATAACTACCAAACAAATTTCAGGATGTATTAAAACAAACCCTCGTTTTATAAATGCGTTTTCCAGACAAAATATTCACGCCGTTTTCTATATATATATATTTTTCCATAATATTTACAGGGAATATTAATTTAAATTTTGTTGGTTGTAATTCCCTTTGTTGAGGTTCCACTAGGGCATTCGCTGAGCCTTCTTAGGATTTAACCCCCACAATAGTTGCCTAAATCCCAGGTATATACCCATTTTACTCAGGTGATCAGATGTATCAGGTGAAAGGAAACGTGCTCAACTGTTACTGTCCTGTTCGGGGGATTTGAACCCGGGTCCCATGGTTGTGAGCCTAGCACGAAGACTACTGTGCTACAGCGTCAGTTTTCACGAATCAATCAGTTGGTTTGATAACGTAAATTTGTTTTTCATCTAAAGTTTTCAAATTATATCCAATTTAAAAAATAGATGATAAAGAAAAATAATGTTTGGAAAATAGGAAGAGTTTGTTATATTGGCAGGTGAAGCTGGCAGCCAAGATTGGCAGGTGAAGCTGGCAGCCAAGATTGGCAGGTGAAGCTGGCAGCCAAGATTGGCAGGTGAAGCTGGCAGCCAAGATTGGCAGGTGAAGCTGGCAGCCAAGATTGGCAATGGTTATGTATAGAAGCCTTGTCTGCTGGTCACTTGGCAAGGGGGAACTTGTCTGCTGGTCACTTGGCAGGGGGGGGGGACTTGTCTGCTGGTCACTTGACTGGGAGGGACTTTTCTGCTGGTCACTTGGCGGGGGGGACTTGTCTGCTGGTCACTTGGCAGGGACGGCCTTGTCTGCTGGTCACTTGGCAGGGGGGGACTTGTCTGCTGGTCACTTGGCAGGGAGGGACTTGTCTGCTGGTCACTTGGCAGGGAGGGACTTGTCTGCTGGTAACTTGGCAGGGAGGGACTTGTCTGCTGGTAACTTGGCAGGGGGGGACTTGTCTGCTGGTCACTTGCCAGGGAGGGACTTGTCTGCTGGTAACTTGGCAGGGGGGGACTTGTCTGCTGGTCACTTGCCAGGGAGGGACTTGTCTGCTGGTAACTTGGCAGGGACGGCCTTGTCTGCTGGTCACTTGGCAGGGAGGGACTTGTCTGCTGGTCACTTGGCAGGGAGGGACTTGTCTGCTGGTCACTTGGCAGGGGGGGACTTGTCTGCTGGTAACTTGGCAGGGAGGGACTTGTCTGCTGGTCACTTGGCAGGGGGGGACTTGTCTACTGGTCACTTGGCAGGGGGGAACTTGTCTGCTGGTCACTTGGCAGGGGGGGACTTGGTCTGCTGGTCACTTGGCAGGGGGGGACTTGTCTGCTGGTCACTTGGCAGGGAGGGACTTGTCTGCTGGTAACTTGGCAGGGGGACTCTTGTCTGCTGGTCACTTGGCAGGGGGGGACTTGTCTGCTGGTCACTTAGCAGGTGAAACTTGTCTGCTGGTAACTTGGCAGGAAAGGACTTGTCTGCTGGTTACTTGGTAGGGAAGGACTTGTCTGCTGGTCACTTAGCAGGTGAAACTTGTCTGCTGGTCACTTGGCAGGGGGGGACTTGTCTGCTGGTCACTTGGCAGGGAGGGACTTGTCTGCTGGTCACTTAGCAGGTGAAACTTGTCTGCTGGTAATTCCAAGATCAACGGCGTCTGCGTCTAAGTAATGTTTATTTATATATTAATGGAGTCGATGAAGCAATACCTTTTCTTCTTAAAAGGTTGTACCAGAATATTCTTAGTCAAGACCATCTTTAAGAAATATTTCGTGAAACTGAAACAAAATCACTGATGCATTGATGCGTTTGTTGAGCCAATTTTTAAGAATGAGGGAAGAGTACTTGCAGCGAACTATCGCTCTACTTTGTTTACTGATTACTGTGGGAAAAGTACCTCAGTTGATAATCGAAAATGCCATTAGTGTTGGTGTGTATGTTAGGGTGAAGTGCAATCATGCATCTCGCAGCCCACTAGGAGAGGAGTATGATGGGGGTGAGGGGTGTTGTATGACACAGAACGCACCAAGGTGGATGAGAATGATAGGGTGAGGAGCGTTGTATGACCCTGAACCCACCAGAGTGGATGAGAATGATAGGGTGAGGGGCGTTGTATGACCCTGAACCACTAGGGTGGATGAGAATGATAGGGTGAGGGGCGTTGTATGACCCAGAACCACCAGGGTGGATGAGAATGATAGGGAGAGGAGCGTTGTATGACCCTGAACCACCAGGGTAGATGAGAATGATAGGATGAGGAGCGTTGTATGACCCTGAACCCACCAGAGTGGATGAGAATGATAGGGTGAGGGGCGTTGTATGACCCAGAAACCACCAGGGTGGGTGAGAATGATAGGGTGAGGGGCATTGTATGTCCCAGAAACCACCAGGGTGCATGAGAATGATAGAGTGAGGAGCGTTGTATGACTTAGAACCACCAGGGTGGATGAGAATGATAGGGTGAGGGGCGTTGTATGACGCAGAAACGACCAGGGTGGATGAGAATGATAGGGTGAGGGGCATTGTATGTCCCAGAAACCACCAGGGTGCATGAGAATGATAGAGTGAGGAGCGTTGTATGACTCAGAAACCACCAGGGTGGATAAGAATGATAGTGAGGGGCGTTACCTATGTCACCCACTACATGAACCGACCAGAGGGACCCAAAAGTATTGACCCACCACAGAGACTCACCACAAAGTCCCACTTCAGGGTCCCACTATATTGAGCGACCACAGAGACCCACCGCAGGGGAAATGTGCCTTGTTTGCTCTCGCAACACAGCACCAGCTCCGCGCCAGGCCAATCATAACAAATTTAGAGCTAGTCTTTATTTCACTGTAAGAGTGCGAGTGACCGTAGCGAGGTATTGATACTGGCGCGAGAGTGTGTGGTCGGGAAGTGGGCAACTTGTAGTGTAAACATCGCTTGCTGCTTGTGTAACTCTTGCCCTTGATGGCTGTTGGTTGTGTAGTGTGTGTATTCATCTAGATGTGCATGCGGGGGTTGAGCTCTGACTCTTTGGTCCCGCCTCTCAACTGTCAATCAACTGGTGTACAGATTCCTGAGCCTACTGGGCTCTGTCATATCTACATTTGAAACTGTGTATGGAGTCTGCCTCCACCACATCACTGCCTAATGCATTCCATTTGTTAACTACTCTGACACTGTAAAAATTCTTTCTAATGTCTCTGTGGCTCATTTGGGTACTAAATTTCCAACTGTGTCCCTTTGTTCGTGTTCCACCCGTGCTAAAGAGTTAGTTTTTGTCCATCGTCAATTCCCCTGAAAATTTTGTAGGTGGTTATCATGTCTCCCCTTACTCTTTTGTTTTCCAGGGACGTAAGGTTCAGCTCCTTTAGCCTTTCCTTGTAGCTCACACCTCTCAGTTCCGGGACGAGTCTTCTCTATCTATATCTTGTGTTTAACTAGGCTGGAGCTGCATATTCTAGGATTGGTCTGACATAAGTGGTATACAGGGTCCTGAACGATTCCTTACACAGGTTTCTAAAGGCAGTTCTTATGTTGGCCAGTCTAGCATATGCCGCTGATGATATCCTTTTGATATGAGCCTCTGGGGACAGGTTCGGTGTGATATCAACCCCCAGATCTTTCTCTCTATTTGACTCTTGCAGGATTTCACTTCCCAGATGGTACCTTGTGTTCAGCCTTCTGCTCCCTTCGCCTAATTTCATTACCTTACACTTTCTTGAGTTGAACTTTAGTAGCCATTTTCTAGTCTATTCCACCAGTTTGTTCAGGTCATCCTGTAGTCTCTGGTCGTCCCTGTAGTCTGCGTGAGTGCATTGACCTAGCTGTGCTTGCGGGGGTTGAGCTCTGCTCTTTCGGCCCGCCTCTCAACTGTCAATCCATCAACTGTTACTAACTACTATTTTTTTATTTTTTATTTTTCACACACACACACACACCGGTGTGTGTGCGTGTGTGAAACTATATACTATGGAGTGTAGCAAGCAAAGTGCCTCTGCACACTCTCTCAATACCCATGGTGAGATCTTGTCAGGACCCACAGCCTTTCTCACATCCAGATCCAACAGGTGTCTCTTGACTTCATCCCTCGTAATTTCGAACCCTTCCAAGGCCGCCTTGTTTACTGCCCCCTCTCCTAGTGCAGTGACCTCACTATGTTCTATTGTGAAGACCTCCTGGAACCTCTTGTTGAGTTCTTCACACACCTCTTTGTCATTCTCTGTATACCTGTCCTCCGTCGTTCTGGGGTCTTCACAGAGACGCCTGTGACGTCCCCCGTCGCTCTGGGTCTTCACAGAGGCGCCTGTGACGTCCCCCGTCGCTCTGGACTTTCACAGAGGCGCCTGTGACGTCCCCCGTCGCTCTGGACCTTCACAGAGGCGCCTGTGACGTCCCCCGTCGCTCTGGGGTCTTCACAGAGGTGCCTGTGACGTCCCCCGTCACTCTGGGGTCTTCACAGAGGCGCCTGTGACGTCCCCCGTCGCTCTGGGGTCTTCACAGAGGTGCCTGTGACGTCCCCCGTCGCTCTGGACCTTCACAGAGACGTGGAACGGCGCGGCGGAATTCTCAAGTCAATTAGATTCAGTGTTTGCACCGCGGGCCTCAAGGCTTCCCGCGGGCCCGCGTCTAATGATGACTCGGATCCATTTTGCATTATTCACGCCAGAACGAACTCCTTTAATGCTGAGTCGCGGTGAGAGGCGCAGCAGATGCGTCACCCAAGTAACGAACCGTAGAACAAGTTCCCCTTGTGAACCTGGTCGAATTAATTAATACATATTAGGTTACTCGCTCAATCGCTCATAATACATCATTAAAACTTTACAAACAGTCAATTAAACTTTTAATTGTTGCTCAGTAATCATTTGCTGCTTCTTTACGCTTCGCTAAATTTTGAAGGAGCTTTGTGAGGTCTCACACGACTGTGTTCTGATGGCTGGAGATTTTTGTTTCTTTGCTGTTCCGTTCCTGTGCGGGTCCTATGCCTCTGGCTGGCCCAGGTTGATGAGCTTGTAGGAGAGCTGGCATACAGAGGCCTGGTCGAGGACCGGGCCGCGGGGACACTAAGCCCCGAAATCATCTCAAGATACCCAAGATAATATACACTAGGACCTAAGTGGTTCTCCCACAGCTGAACTGTCCATAATATCTAAGTGGGTTAAAAGATTGTCAATAGTATGGCATCTCCTAGGACCAGTTGTAGCATCTCCTAGGATCAGCTGTAGCATCTCCTAGGATCAGCTGTAGCATCTCCTAGGATCAGCTGTAGCATCTAGGATCAGCTGTAACATCTCCTAGGATCAGCTGTAGCATCTCCTAGGATCAGCTGTAGCATCTAGGATCAGCTGTAACATCTCCAAGGATCAGCTGTAGCATCTCCTAGGATCAGCTGTAGCATCTAGAATCAGCTGTAACATCTCCTAGGATCAGCTGTAGCATCTCCTAGGATCAGCTGTAGCATCTAGGATCAGCTGTAACATCTCCTAGGATCAGCTGTAGCATCTCCTAGGATCAGCTGTAGCATCTAGGATCAGCTGTAACATCTCCTAGGATCAGCTGTAGCATCTCCTAGGATCAGCTGTAGCATCTAGGGTCAGCTGTAACATCTCCTAGGATCAGCTGTAGCATCTCCTAGGATCAGCTGTAGCATGTAGGATCAGCTGTAACATCTCCTAGGATCAGCTGTAGCATCTCCTAGGATCAGCTGTAGCATGTAGGATCAGCTGTAACATCTCCTAGGATCAGCTGTAGCATCTCCTAGGATCAGCTGTAGCATCTAGGATCAGCTGTAACATCTCCTAGGATCAGCTGTAGCATCTAGGATCAGCTGTAACATCTCCTAGGATCAGCTGTAGCATCTCCTAGGATCAGCTGTAGCATCTAGGGTCAGCTGTAACATCTCCTAGGATCAGCTGTAGCATCTCCTAGGATCAGCTGTAGCATGTAGGATCAGCTGTAACATCTCCTAGGATCAGCTGTAGCATCTCCTAGGATCAGCTGTAGCATGTAGGATCAGCTGTAACATCTCCTAGGATCAGCTGTAGCATCTCCTAGGATCAGCTGTAGCATCTAGGATCAGCTGTAACATCTCCTAGGATCAGCTGTAGCATCTCCTAGGATCAGCTGTAGCATCTAGGATCAGCTGTAACATCTCCTAGGATCAGCTGTAGCATCTAGGATCAGCTGTAACATCTCCTAGGATCAGCTGTAGCATCTAGGATCAGCTGTAACATCTCCTAGGATCAGCTGTAGCATCTAGAATCAGTTGTAACATCTCCTAGGCTCAGTAAAATGATTTAGATTCCGGTTTAAGCAACAATATTTGCAAATTTGCCGATGATACAAAAATCAGGAGGGAAATAAACACGGAAATAGACCCTATCAACAGTCGAGGAGTCACAATAACGTGGCTGAAGTATGATGACCAGACCACACACTAGAAGGTGAAGACGGACCGACGACGTTTCGGTCCGTCCTGGACCATTCTCAAGTCGATTGTGATGAGGGAAGTTGTTGCTGTTTCAGATTTAGCTACTCAGAACGAAGTGTCCATGTAGCACGGGCTATGGCGAGCCCGTAAACCGAGGGAAGTAGGTGATGGCAATAAACAGGCAAGAGAGAGGTGAGGAGAAGAAAATCTTCGAGGAAGCAACAGCAAGGCAAAAGGTAAGGAAGGTAAGGTGTAATAAAGAGAATAGTAGTAGGAATAAGAACATAAGGATAAAGGTAACTGCAGAAGGCCTATTGGCCCTTATGAGGCAGCTCCTATTTATAACCACCCAATAAGAAGGGGATTGTAAGCAAGGGATCAAAAGAGACAGAGGTCAACATCAGAGGTCAACACGAAGATAAACACAGAGGTCAACATCAGAGGTCAACATTAGAGGTCAGCACAGAGGTCAACATCAAATGTCAACATCAGAGATCAATATCAAAGGTCAACATCAGAGGTCAACACAGAGGTCAACACAAAGATAAACACAGAGGTCAATACAGAGGTCAACACAGAGGTCATCATCAGAGGTCAACATCAGAGGTCAACAACGCACCAACTTTATCTCAGGAAATGCTCGAAATATCGCTGAAATATAAGGAGCAGCCTTCAAGAGGGAACTATTATAAGTTTGTGCTGATGTTATCAGATCAGCCTGGCTGTGATGGGTGTTTTGGGCCTGCAGGTTACAAATACAAACAGCCTGATAGAGCAGGCAATCACCAGGGACGTCCATCTTCAGACCGCACTGAGGAAGTACGAAAACTTTCAAAATCGATTACTGGAAAAAAAAATTATTTTAAATTTATTGTTGCTCTAATTCCCTAGGTGTGTGTGTGTGTGTGTGTGTGTGTGTGTGTGTGTGTGTGTGTGTGTGTGTGTGTGTGTGTGTGTGTGTGTGTGTGTGTGTGTGTGTGTGTGTGTGCGCGCGTGCGAGCTCGCAAACGTCCGTGCGGGCCACTCTGAACTTCCGTCGTGCTGTTCAAATATTGCGGGAAAAATATTTACTGAAAATACAAACATAAATGAAGTGTTTTGTTTTCATTTCCTACAAACACGTCAACTTGTTTTTGGACACTGAGCCCAGCGCCCAGCGCCCAGCCCAGCGCCCAGCCCAGCGCCCAGCACCCAGCGCCCAGCACCCAGCGCCCAGCACCCAGCACCCAGCACCCAGCACCCAGCGCCCAGCACAGACCAGAGTATTTCACGTGTGAATATACAAAGTTTCTCCCACTAACCGCACCTCAAAGAAAAAAAAGCAAGCGAGAAAATACACCAGCAAAATAAAAACTGTTACCGTTCACACATGTAATTATCGGGCAGGTAACAAGTTTATTAAAGATATTTTGATTTACACTTTAACTGAATTAGCTGAATCTTGTCATGTGATAAATAAGTTACTTAAGGATAACACAGCACATTACTAAGATAAAGATTCAACAAGACACTATTGACATTTTCCTTATTATATATATATATCGCAGCCTGCGGTAAGTGGCCGACAAAGTGGCCGACAAAGTGCTCGACAAAGTGGCCCAGAAAGTGGCCGAGAAAGTGGCCGACAAAGCTGCCATCACAGCTGGTAGCTCCGTTAAAATAAACCAAAAATACATGAAGGGAAAAAAAACACATTGCCGTCGACACATCAAGAGCTTGTATAGAGGAGAGAGAGAGAGAGAGAGAGAGAGAGAGAGAGAGAGAGAGAGAGAGAGAGAGAGAGAGAGAGAGAGAGAGAGAGAGAGAGAGAGAGAGAGAGTAGAAGAGAGAGAGAGAGAAAGACAGAGAAAGAACATTTCAGCAATATAGCAGTTATTGCAAACTACACTTACCCAGCGTTCATTCCTCTGCAATACCAATTAATATTCACTTTTTGCAACAAATATCAAGAGCGACGAACACATCAATACCTCGCTGGAATATCACCAAATAACACTGAGCTTACACGAGGCAAATGTCGTACGGATTGAACCATTTAAATATAAGGAATATATATTATAGTCCTGTTGACACTTATCTCACTTGCAGCCTGAGAGTAAAATATATGACACTGTTAATACAATATTCTGAATTAATAATACCGGAAAGAAATATATATATACCATGATAATACGACGGTAAGAAATAAATATATCTTGTATCCCACTCTGCTAAACGCTTGCCTCTTATCCCTTGGATACTGAGAAAACAGTCAGTGGTTAGTGAGTTATGAGAATTGCTGGCCCTCATTAACAACAGCACCTTTAAGAGTAACAGCAACACCTGTAATTACAACACCTGTACCAAGCCTGTAACAAGCCTCCCTCCTCCCCCCCCCCCCCCCCCCCCCCCCACACGTGTCAGCCTGGCGCGCATCGCGGGACGAGAAGAAACACTACAACAAGAACTCCATCTCCACACCTCAAGCCACAAATGGACAAAAAAGTAAATGTACTTAACAAAGTCCAGTAAGAGTCTGAAAGCTCCAAGTTTCTTTCTGGCGCTTAGCGGGACCCAGGCGTGAGCGAGGGGCCCCCAGGCGTGAGCGAGGGGCCCCCAGACGTGAGCGAGGGGCCCCTCAGGCGTGAGCGAGGGGGGCCTCAGGCGTGAGCGAGGGGGGCCCCCAGACGTGAGCGAGGGGCCCCCAGACGTGAGCGAGGGGCCCCTCAGGCGTGAGCGAGGGGGGCCTCAGGCGTGAGCGAGGGGGGCCCCCAGACGTGAGCGAGGGGCCCCCAGACGTGAGCGAGGGGCCCCTCAGGCGTGAGCGAGGGGGGCCTCAGGCGTGAGCGAGGGGCCCTCGGGCGTGAGCGAGGGGGGCCTCAGGCGTGAGCGAGGGGGGCCTCAGGCGTGAGCGAGGGGGGCCTCAGGCGTGAGCGAGGGGCCCCAGGCGTGAGCGAGGGGCCCCAGGCGTGAGCGAGGGGCCCCAGACGTCAGCGAGGAGCCCCAGGCTTGAATTAACCCCAATTAACCACATGTTGTTTGTGGCCCAGTTTGTTGATATAGAATACAAACTACAAACGTTATGCTTTTGATAATTAACACATTGAGATGTTGTTAAGTTAGAGCTCATGTTTGATATCTTGTGGGTTACCTTACTGTAGAGTCTTGTTATTAAACCAGCAACTCTACATGTTCTTACATACATTTAAACCAGAAATATAACAAAGGTATTTTACAGAGCTAGAAATGATGTGGGAGAATGGTCCTGTGCATAAGAATTCTATTAATAAAGTTTCAAACATACAAAATCTCGAGATCCCTGTATGATAAAATACTGCCTCTAAAAATTGACTTTACTCTAACCTTCAATGAGTGGTAATGATCGATTTATCCATTTACTGCAATTAATTCATTTCTGGCTTTCCCTCCTATCGTCATCAATTTGACATGGCGATGGGGGGCTCCCATTAGTGCCGTTCTTGATGATATATTCATGACAAAATAATAATTTGTCACCGTGAAATATCCTCGTTATGTTGACATGCCATCAATACAGGGTGAATCACATCACCCTGTATAGAACTAGATAAATTTGAGAACAGACATAATAAAGGTTACTCTACAATATACTTTAAATCATAACAAAAACATATTAATTCCATTCGTTCTACGAATAATAAAAGATGAATACACACTGAAGTTCAAACTCTATAAGAACCCAGCCTTCTTAAACGACTTATTCATCACTCCTTACTACGATAAGGTAACAACACGAGGTATAGTGATTAGAGACTTGCTGGGAAGTTTTAGAATACGTAGCCCGCAGGTGTACGAAGAGCGGCAATAGGTTTACCACGTTGGTCGCCATGGTGTGTGGGCGTCTCTGCCCTCCCTGCTGTTGCTGCCTGGCTACGTGTTGACGTGGCGAGCTTGCGATGGGAGGCCATCTTCCCCCTGTTGTGAGGGTGAACTCCGTGGGCCTGGAGTTCACTGGCCGTGCTGGATACCCGGAAGTCGAGATGGTTATGTGTGACATGCTCCGTGTCCAGTTGATGGCCATCTACGGTGTTCAACTTGTAAATGCTCATCGGGTTGTTCTCAAGTTCCTGGGGGTGGTGGAATACAGTAACTTCCTCCGACGTTACGAGGGACATTCGTTGCTGATGCCGGGTGGTGCCGACTCTGTGTCTATCTTGGATCGTAGTGGTGCCCTGACATGTCAATGTGCATAGGGCGCCCCTGGAGTTTCCCGAAGACCTCCTCCGACGTTACTTCCAGAGGTTTGGAGCTGTCGTCAGTGTGCGGGGTGAACATGCTCTCCTTAGGGATGTATGCAGGCATGCAGACGAACATTCGTTCCTTCGGGATGCGACTGCGATCGGATATACCATCTTCTGTCCGGCTTATGGGGTACTACGTCAGGGTGTACTATGCCCGGCAACCCCGTACGTGTTTCCGGTGTGGCCTGTTGGGGCATCAGGCTGCCAGGTGCACTGGGGGCTCCGGTTGCCCCCGTCAACTTGTTCCGGGAGGATTTCCCGCCGCTCCCTCTGGGGGAGGACTCTGGGGGGGTGAGAAAGTGAGCGTCCCGTTAGCTGATGCGGCTCCCCCTGCGTCGCCCGACGTTCCTCCGGTTGATGCAGACCCTCCTCCGGGAGTTGCCGTGCCGTCGGATGTTCTTCCTGCTCCTCTCGCTGTCCCCGCTGCTCCCGTGGGCCTTCCTGGCGATCTCTGTCGTCGGCGCTCTTCTCTTCCTCGTCTCCTGCTACTGCGCCTGGCCCTACGCCCTCGCCTTTTTTGTAAAATAATTGTAATGTTGTCATTTCTGTTCTGTATTCCCCTTGTGTTTGTAATTATTGTTGTATTTTGTGGTTTAGTAATTTTGTTATTTTTGTACTTTTGCGAGTTTGTGCTTTTTCATTTTGTACTTTTGTGCTCTGTTTTGTTCTAGTTTTTGTTTGCTTTTATTGTTTTTATCCGCATGTAAAAAAAAAAAGTGGCAATATATCAACCCCGATCTTCCCTAAAACCGTTAATACTCTAACCTTCATTACGGAATAAGGAGACCAAACAAATAGAGTCATCAACAATAGCATTAAACAAACACAACAACAAGAGCCGTCGTTCTCCTGACAAACAACAAACAATACTTGCAATAAAGTCAAAAATGATAAAGGTAGACAAGTCATGTACTACAACCACGGGCTCGCCATAGCCCGTGCTACTTGGAACTTATTGTTCCAGGTAGCAAGCCTTTAACAACAACAACAACAACATGTACTACAACCCACTCCCTCGTCTACAGCAGAATTAGCCAGCGTATTGGCAGCAGAATAACAGTGTCACCAACCCAAGGGTGTATATTATGTATACACCGTATGTATACACTGGAATATTTCTGATAAAGTATACATAGGTGAAAAGTCACGAAACTTGAACTGGAGAATTTATGAAGACAAATTATACCTGGCGTGGTGATAACCTCAATAGCGTTTGTATCACACACACACACAGGAACCAAGAGCAATAACTCATCAACTTTAGGGACGCTAAACTCATCAACAAAGAAGAGGACGACATGAGGAGACAGTGCACACAGGCAACAGCCATCAACGACTGCAACACTGTCGAACAGAATGAGTGGAAAATTTAACATTGCTGTGATCAACCAGGCTGTGACTCATACGTCAGGCTGCGAGCAGCCGCCTCCAACAGCCTGGTTGATCAGTCCGGCAACCAGGAGGCCTGGTCGACGACCGGGCCGCGGGGACGCTAAGCCCCGGAAGCACCTCAAGGTAACCTCAAGGTAAGGTTGTCAAACCCACTAGCAAAATTAATACTTCAATAATAGTAATTGTAAAATAATTAATGACTTAATAAAAATGATGACTATTTTATAATTAATGACCTTCACCTCAGTGACCTCAATCCAGCTGACCTCACCTTTCCCAGGGTTAAAGGTCACTAACAATTAAATCATTGTTGTCAGAACTATGTTTTCTTGAACACCACATCTCACATTACAACTGTTTCGTTCTAACTCATCCCAGGCCAACAAATCTGACCTTTGACATCGTTAATACCTCGTCTCTCTGAGTTTGTTAGTAAAGACACTTCAGCATTAGCAAATCCAATAAGACCTACGAGTCCCATCTACAGCGCTTAGCAATATTAAGAATCACCTTCTGTGGTTGATTGTTCAATAAACCCTTGAACTATATGTTTAACACATCTCAAACCCTGTCCATGGAGGACAGAAGAAAATGTATATATCCTGGTTAGCATTGTAAATGTGTGGCCACGTTTGTGGTAGAAAATAATAAAAAAAAAATATTAAAAAAAACAGTCACTGTTGACCAATATTGTCTGTATAATCCAGAATTCCTGAACTTCCTGATGATATTACACAAGGAGCCTCCGTCCCCACCATCTCGCCTTTATTAAAAGCAAACTCAGCCGCTGCTCTGAAATTCACCAATTATCCACCACCAGACAGCACTCATCCACGGCTGCCATAACTCTTCACATTCTTTTCATGAAGAAACGAAAGGAATAACAGCTTCGGTAATCCGGGAATTCATATCAAACGAATCCATTACTATTTTCCATGAATGCTCAAGTCATCTATTACTATATTTGTTGAGTAAATATATGAAAGTATTTGTATAACCGAGCCTGAAGTAATGACTCCAGCTAAGAACATCTGTCGTAAACTACTATCTGCTTACTACCACAGAAGGCTGTGTCAGTGGTAACCATGAGTGGTCTGAGAAAGAGGCTAACACATGGTGCTTCAGAAACTCCTACGTTCTGAGCATATGAGCGAATTGTCTCCAGCGGCGCAGCACTCCGACGCAACGACACATCGCCAACAATTCGTTGTAGTGGTCAGCAGTTAGTGTAATTACAGAAATACAATGATAAAAACCCAAATATTAGTCTTTACATAACATCAACCATTAACCATAAAACAAAAGACACAGTTATATAACCTTAAGCCCCAACATACTATCGACACGAAGAATAATGTGTTAATGAAGTTAAGGCTGAAACTTTCCACAAAACAAATAAATATTAACACAGATAAATATTAACACAGATAAATATTAACACAGATAAATATTAACACAGATATCAACACTAAAGTGATTTTTTTTTATCCAATCACGTCACACATTTATAAAGAACTGAACCTGTGCGTACAGCAATACGATGTACGGACAGTAGGCTGCGTGCAAGAGTATTGAACTAAAGTCATATTGTACAGTCATTAAACAGAGTCCACTCTCCATTAGGCGCGGCGCTCACTCTTGCTAATAAGAACATATAAATTGGGGCAAGAGAAACAAGCCCATCGCATGACCGAGCTTCTCTTTTAGCTCAGTTTCAATTAAAATTAATTGGACTGTTTATGATGGAACCGGAGTTACCGGACCGTACTGACAGTCACTGATGCAGTCTTATGAAACTGTGTTATTAGACAGTTGGAGTGAGAGCTGTGAGAGCTCTGGCCATCTTCATGTGTAAAGGGGAGGAGAGAGAGAGAGAGAGAGAGAGAGAGAGAGAGAGAGAGAGAGAGAGAGAGAGAGAGAGAGAGAGAGAGAGAGAGAGAGAGAGAGAGAGAGAGAGAGAGAGAAAGAGAGAGAGAGAGAGAGAGAGAGAGAGAGAGAGAGAGAGAGAGAGAGAGAGAGAGAGAGAGAGAGAGAGAGAGAGAGAGAGAGAGAGAGACAGAGAGAGAGAGAGAGAGAGAGAGAGAGAGAGAGAGAGAGAGAGAGAGAGAGAGAGAGAGAGAGAGAGAGAGAGAGAGAGAGAGAGAGAAAGAGAGACTGAGACTATTTTTGAAGACTGTCAGAACACCAGCATACAGAGACCACTTCGTTAATGAGGTATTATATTAATACGCCCGAAATATACACTCCGCGAGGTACCTTGTTGCACGGAATACACTCAATAAAACCTATTTTATTGAATAACAGAGAAACTTTACGAGGCAATAATGTGTGTTTGATACGATCCACATTCCAATCACGTTAATTACCCTTATACAGGACCTACTGCAGTGGGTGAAGACTGGTATGCTGTACTCAGCTAGGTGTACTCAGCTAGGTGTACTCAGCTAGGTGTACTCACCTAGGGGTGAAACATACGCTATTAGAGACAGTCCCGCCTTGCGATCATCAACAGTGCAATACAGTGACTCTTTTTCACTCGTATTACTTATCATATCTACATTTCAAACTGTATATCTCATTGGCATCGACAACTTACTCATTCAGTTCTTTCCGCCCATTAACGATTCTTAGACTGAACAATTCTTTCTGTCATCTCTTATGAATCATCTGTGTTTCCAATTTCCTTTTATGTCCCACTTGTTTTACTGTTCTGTAATTTGAACACTGTTTCTTTATCTACTTTGTCAATCCTCCCTAGTATTTTGTACGTCGTTATCATGTCTGTCCTATTCCGTCCTTCCTCCAGTGTAGTGAAGTTCAGTTCCTTCAGTTTTTCTTCATAGCTCAGGAACATGAATCCTTGCAGCATATTATTGTACTTTTTCCTACTTATATTTTGTGCTTCTTTAGGTAAGGGTTCCATGCTGGGACAGCATACTCAGTAACAGGTCTCACAAGGAATGTATATGGCACTCGGAAGGATCCTTGTCCAAGTTTGTGGAGGATAACGGGACGTTGGTCAGTATGGCATATGCTGCCCTCGCTATCCTGCTGATGTGCGTGTGTCTCTGGCGCTACAGCTCCGGTTATGTCCACTCCTGAGCCGTTGTTTCTTTCGTAAGATGGAAGTTGCTTTCTTATCATCCTCCTGTACTGTATTTGAGGTCTTCTTGCTCCGCGTCCTGTGTGTGTGTGTGTGTGTGTGTGTGTGTGTGTGTGTGTGTGTGTGTGTGTGTGTGTGTGTGTGTGTGTGTGTGTGTGTGTGTGTGTGTGTGTCTGTGTGTGTGTGTGTGTCTGTGTGTGTGTGTGAACTAACCTCATTGTGCTTGCGAAGGATGAGCTCTGGCTCTTTGGTCCCGCCTCTCCACTGTCAATCAACTACAGATTCCTGAGCCTACTGGGTTCTATCATATCTACACTTGAAACTGTGTATGGAGTCAGCCTCCACCACATCACTGCCTAATGCATTCCACCTGTTAATTACTCTGACACTGAAAAAGTTCTTTCTAACGTCCCTGTGGCTCATTTGGGTACTCAAGTTTCCACCTGTGTCCCCTTGTTCGCGTACCACTAGTGTTAAAAAGCACACACACGCGCGCTTACGCGTGTACGCGCGCTCACATGTGGACGCGCGTTCGTGTGTACGCGCGCGCGTCGCCTATTGACGGTGGTGCCACGACGCTAACCATATGATTGACGTTTTCATGAAAGTTAATCAACTGTCAGACTTTAATCCACATCTTTCCATTTTTCTTATCCTCCACCATCTCTCCTCTAACATCTCTATCTTTCCCTATCACTTTTTCCTCTCTCTCTTGTCTGTAATCTCTCTTCCTCTCTTCTCTTCTCCTGCTATCTCTCATATCCTCTCTCTTCTGCTATTGCCCTTCTCTTTCTCTCTCTTATCTTTCTTTCCCTTCTCTTCCCGTTTCTCCTTATTCCACCTCTCTCTCTCTCTCTCTGTCTCTCTGTCTCTGTCTCTGTCTCTCTCTCTCTCTCTCTCTCTCTCTCTCTCTCTCTGTCTCTGTCTCTCTCTCTCTCTCTCTCTCTCTCTCTCTCTCTCTCTCTCTCTCTCTCTCTCTCTCTCTCTCTCTCTCTCTCTCTCTCTCTCTCTCTCTCTCTCATGCGGTCTCTCCTCTCTTCTCTTTCCTCTTATTTCTCTCCCAGTTGTATATTTACTTTCCTGTAATTAACGTTTTTTTTTATCCTCTTGTTCACCTAATGTCTCTTTTTATCTCCTCTTATATTCTCTTTTTCGTGGTTCAGTGAGTCTGTTTATTTTCGCCACTTTATCTTCTCTCTTTTTTTTCTCGTCTCTGTCTAATTCTGTTTTTAAATCTGTCTACCACTATTTTTCTCTTGCTTGGCCTCTGACTCTTTGAGTAAATAATCTGTTGGCTAACTGTCACATAAATATATATATATATATATATATATATATATATATATATATATATATATATATATATATATATATATATATATATATATATATATAAATATATATATATATATATATATATATATATATATATATATATATATATATATATATATATATATATATATATATATATATATATATATATTTTTTTTTTTTTTTTTTTTCTAGCAGTCTTTCTAGTAAACATATGTTGTTGAATATGACCGAAAGGGTATGATTAATAATTCTAACACGAATCTTCTCAATATTTCTTACGTTTTTTCTTCACTGTCGAGGGTAATTGAAAAATTAACTCTCCAAAGTTCATTTTTTTTTACATTTTTATTTGTGCTCTGACGCCTAGAAGCGTTTCGCAAGACTTCTCACATTTTCAAAGACATTTTTATGTATTCCGTTTCATGCTTTTGGGTGAGGTGACAGGATACAAATGAATGGGAAAAGACAGAACACGAAACAAAGGGTATAAATGTGGTGTACATTTTATCTGCTTGCTTCTGTGCAGGTCTGGGGTCTTGAAGTGGGTAGAATATAATTATGTGTTAATTGGCTGTTGATTACTGGTTTTGACTTTTTGATGTGTAGTGCCTCGCTGATGTCGAGCCTCCTGTTATCATTGTATCTATTGATAATTTCTGAGTTCCTTGTTAAGATTTCTCTGGTGATGGTCTGGTTGTGTGAGGAGATTATATGCTCCTTGATGGAGCCCTGTTGTTTATGCATTGTTAATCGCCTGGAAAGAGACGTTGTTGTCTTGCCTATATACTGAGATCTTTGGGGCTGACAGTCCCCAAGTGGGCATGTGAAGGCATAGACGACGTTGGTTTCTTTCAAGCCGTTCTGTTTGATGTCTGGAGAGTTCTTCATGAGTAGGTTGGCCGTTTTCTTGTTTTTGTAGTAAATTGTTAGTTGAATCTTCTGATTTGTGTCTGTGGGGATAACGTTCCTATTATTAATATCTTTCAGGACACTTTCCTCCGTTTTGTGAGCCGTTGAAAAGAAGTTCCGGTAACACAGTCTAATAGAAGGTATAAGTGTTGTGTTAGTTGACTCTTCTGAGGTTGAATGGCGTTTCACCTTTCTTTTAATGACGTCTTCAACATAACCATAAGAGAAGCCATTGCCCATCATCTTGGCAAATAGCCTCGGCTACCATCATCTTTTGTACGGTCCTGATGGTCGAGTGGTTAAGGTCTCCGGTACACCAGTTGCATAGTGCTCCTGGCAATATGGGTTCGACTCACTCCTGGGGTGTGGAGTTTTCAGTTGCATAAATGCCTGGGGACCATTCAGGCTTGTTCGCATATATATATATATATATATATATATATATATATATATATATATATATATATATATATATATATATATATATATATACCTACAACCACTTCCTCAACACCGGAGAAGCCATCAACTTAAAAAAAAACAGACAAAAACACCCCGCATCCTGTACTTCACAAACAGCTCTACCAAGCTCACTAATTAAGGTAAATTAACTCCTAATTGACAAACAAGAACAGCTGACACCTGCAGAAACACTCATTACCACACCAGGTGGTATAGTTAACCCCTGGAGGCCTGTGTAGCCTAGTCCCACCACCAGCCTCGACCCACCACCAGCCTTGACCCACCACCAGCCTCGACCCACCACCAGCCTTGACCCACCACCAGCCTTGACCCACCACCAGCCTAGACCCACCACCAGCCTTGACCCACCACCAGCCTTGACCCACCACCAGCCTTGACCCACCACCAGCCTTGACCCACCACCAGCCTTGACCCACCACCAGCCTTGACCCACCACCAGCCTTGACCCACCACCAGCCTTGACCCACCACCAGCCTTGACCCACCACCAGCCTTGACCCACCACCAGCCTTGACCCACCACCAGCCTTGACCCACCACCAGCCTTGACCCACCACCAGCCTAGACCCACCACCAGCCTTGACCCACCACCAGCCTTGACCCACCACCAGCCTTGACCCACCACCAGCCTTGACCCACCACCAGCCTAGACCCACCACCAGCCTTGACCCACCACCAGCCTTGACCCACCACCAGCCTTGACCCACCACCAGCCTTGACCCACCACCACCAGCCTTGACCCACCACCAGCCTAGACCCACCACCAGCCTAGACCCACCACCACCAGCCTCGACCCACCACCCCCAGCCCCGACCCACCACCACCAGCCTCGACCCACCACCACCAGCCTAGACCCACCACCACCAGCCTAGACCCACCACCACCAGCCTAGACCCACCACCACCAGCCTCGACCCACCACCAGCCTCGACCCACCACCACCAGCCTCGACCCACCACCACCAGCCTCGACCCACCACCAGCCTAGACCCACCACCACCAGCCTAGACCCACCACCACCAGCCTAGACCCACCACCACCAGCCTAGACCCACCACCACCAGCCTCGACCCACCACCAGCCTAGACCCACCACCACCAGCCTCGACCCACCACCAGCCTAGACCCACCACCACCAGCCTAGACCCACCACCACCAGCCTCGACCCACCACCAGCCTCGACCCACCACCACCAGCCTAGACCCACCACCACCAGCCTCGACCCACCACCCCCAGCCTCGACCCACCACCACCAGCCTAGACCCACCACCACCAGCCTCGACCCACCACCACCAGCCTAGACCCACCACCACCAGCCTCGACCCACCACCAGCCTCGACCCACCACCACCAGCCTAGACCCACCACCACCAGCCTCGACCCACCACCAGCCTCGACCCACCACCACCAGCCTAGACCCACCACCACCAGCCTCGACCCACCACCAGCCTCGACCCACCACCACCAGCCTAGACCCACCACCACCAGCCTCGACCCACCACCCCCAGCCTCGACCCACCACCAGCCTAGACCCACCACCACCAGCCTCGACCCACCACCACCAGCCTAGACCCACCACCACCAGCCTAGACCCACCACCAGCCTCGACCCACCACCACCAGCCTCGACCCACCACCACCAGCCTCGACCCACCACCACCAGCCTAGACCCACCACCACCAGCCTCGACCCACCACCCCCAGCCTCGACCCACCACCACCAGCCTAGACCCACCACCACCAGCCTCGACCCACCACCACCAGCCTAGACCCACCACCACCAGCCTCGACCCACCACCACCAGCCTCGACCCACCACCAGCCTCGACCCACCACCACCAGCCTAGACCCACCACCACCAGCCTCGACCCACCACCACCAGCCTCGACCCACCACCACCAGCCTAGACCCACCACCACCAGCCTAGACCCACCACCACCAGCCTCGACCCACCACCAGCCTCGACCCACCACCACCAGCCTAGACCCACCACCACCAGCCTCGACCCACCACCACCAGCCTAGACCCACCACCACCAGCCTCGACCCACCACCAGCCTCCAAGTCACATATAAACAGACCATCAGGAGCGGCAGATCAGGCACAGTACTGGACTACTGAATGACCATCAAGAGAATTTGATTCCAATTACGAGGAGAGTTAATTGGTGGAGGGTTAGACAAAGCCGGCGTCGGATCACCCCACTCGACCCCACGGTCAACGCCCTGATCACTTTGTTTGACCTTAATTACCACACTTGGGGAGAGGGAGAATATTTTTGGGTAGTTGGAAAATTAGTCGCTAGCAGTCAAAAGAATTTTTTTGTCCTAATGAACAGTGACTTCGGGGGTCAGGAACAGTGACTTGGGGGCCAGCAACAGTGACTTAGGGGCCAGCAACAGTGACTTGGGGGCCAGGAACAGTGACTTGGGGGTCAGGAACAGTGACTTGGCGGTCGGGAACAGTGACTTGGGGGCCAGCAACAGTGATTTGGGGACCAGCAACAGTGATTTGGGGGCCAGCAACAGTGTCCTGGGGGACCAGCAACAGTGACTTGTGGGCCAGCAACAGTGACTTGGGGGTCAGGAACAGTGACTTGGGGGCCAGCAACAGTGACTTGGGGGCCAGGAACAGTGACTTGGGGGTCAGCAACAGTGACTTGGGGACCAGCAACTGTGACTTGAGAACCATCAACAGTGATTTGGGAACCAGCAACAGTGACTTGGGGCCAGCAACAGTGACTTGGGGGCCAGCGACTGTGTCCTGGGAGCCCAGCAACAGTGCACCTAAGGGGCCAGCAACAGTGTCCCGAGGGCCAGCAACAGTGCACCTGGGGGCCAGCAACAGTGACTTTCGGGCTAGCAACAGTGTCCTGGGGACATGCAAGGGACTCTCTCTCTCTGTCTATCTGTCTGTCTGCCTGTCTGTCTGTCTGTCTGTCTGTCTGTCTGCCTGTCTGTCTGTCTGTCTCTCTCTGCCTTCCCTAGTCATCCTGCCTCCCTCTCTCCCTCTCTCTCTTTCTCAACACCTCCCTCCCTCACACTCCCCTCACACCACTATGCCTCCCTCTTACTTCCCTCTCTTTACCTCTCCCTCCCTCCCTCGACGTGTCAAGAGAGAAGGTCGCTGGTGGTTAAGGCACATCAACCTCCACCCCCCCTTGGCTGCCGTCAACTGCGCCTCTCAACTCATTACAGCGATATAAAGAGCATATATGCCCCCAGCCCTGCCTTTCCCATTCAACTTATTTTTTTAAAGCGTTTTCGGCACCAGTATTCAGATTTATATAAAGCAAACGCGTGATCCACTTTTTTCCCCGAATGTCGGTGATTATGATAAGAGATTAAATCAAAATATTGCGAAATGCTTCTTTTTTTAGAGGGGGCATTCGTCGGTTGTGAGGTTGAGAGTGAGGTGGTTGTGGGTTGAGAGTGAGGTGGTTGTGGGTTGAGAGTGAGATGGTTGTGGGTTGAGAGTGAGGTGGTTGTGGGTTGAGAGTGAGATGGTTGTGGGTTGAGAGTGAGGTGGTTGTGGGTTGAGAGTGAGATGGTTGTGGGTTGTGAGTGAGATGGTTGTGGGTTGAGAGTGAGGTGGTTGTGGGTTGAGAGTGAGGTGGTTGTGGGTTGAGAGTGAGGTGGTTGTGGGTTGAGAGTGAGATGGTTGTGAGGTTGAGAGTGAGATGGTTGTGGGTTGTGAGTGAGGTGGTTGTGGGTTGAGAGTGAGGTGGTTGTGGGTTGAGAGTGAGGTGGTTGTGAGGTTGAGAGTGAGATGGTTGTGGGTTGTGAGTGAGGTGGTTGTGGGTTGAGAGTGAGGTGGTTGTGGGTTGAGAGTGAGATGGTTGTGGGTTGAGAGTGAGATGGTTGTGGGTTGAGAGTGAGATGGTTGTGGGTTGAGAGTGAGATGGTTGTGGGTTGAGAGTGAGATGGTTGTGGGTTGAGAGTGAAGGTGTTGTGGGTTGAGAGTGAGATGGTTGTGGGTTGAGAGTGAGATGGTTGTGGGTTGAGAGTGAAGGTGTTGTGGGTTGAGAGTGAGATGGTTGTGGGTTGAGAGTGAGATGGTTGTGGGTTGAGAGTGAGATGGTTGTGAGGTGAGGGTGAGATCTGAAATTTTGTGATCATCTTTGGCATGCATCAAAGGGAGAGGGGTAGAGAGCTTCAGGGGGATTAATTGTACCAGCTGTACCCTATCCCGTACTGAAGAGTGGGTTTTAGGTTTCCCAAGACAACGCTGCAATTACAGGGCCTATGGAACCCAAGGAATACACAGGACCTGTGGAAACCCTAGCGGTACACAGGACCTGTGGAACCCTAGCGGTACACAGGACCTGTGGAACCCTAGCGATACACAGGACCTGTGGAACCCTAGCGGTACACAGGACCTGTGGAACCCTAGCGGCTCACAGGACCTGTGGAACCCTAGCGGTACACAGGACCTGTGGAACCCTAGCGGTACACAGGACCTGTGGAACCCTAGCGGTACACAGGACCTGTGGAACCCTTGCGGTACACAGGACCTGTGGAACCCTTGCGGTACACAGGACCTGTGGAACCGCTAGGAGTGGCCAGGGCGTACGGAAGCTTATGGGGACGTCGGCAGGTTAGGCTCCCGCCATACAGTCGACCCGCTGGGCAGGTGGCAGACGTCCTTCCTTAACCTGTAAGTCTGTTCCGTTAAGGTAACTGGGCGCTCCTTCAAGTGGCCTTGTGAGTGTATCCAAGGAGAGAACAGCGGTGTTGTGGGAGCTTTGTTCAGCCGTCCTCGCCTCTATGTGTGGTGTAGTGTCACACCATGCTTCAGCACGTCACACCATGCTTCAGCACGTCACACTATGCTTCAGCACGTCACACTATGCTTCAACACGTCACACATCATGCTTCAACACGTCACACACCATGCTTCAGCACGTCACACCTCCGTCACCGTCACTGTGAATGAAGTCACTCAGTTGACTGGGATTCCTTGTGGTCTCTCGGGCAGATTAATGTTTACTCAGGAGCCGGAGACTCCGCCACATTTTCCCTTCATATATCGGGCTACGGCACTGGTGGATGTGTTTGTCTGTCGTAGCGTCACACAGGTACAGTAGGGTAGGGCAGGAACTGTAGGGTAGGGCAGATACCGTTGGGTAGGGCAGATACCGTAGGGTACTTACCTAATTGTACTTTCAGGGATTGAGCTTTGGCTCTTTGGTCCCGCCCTCTCAACCGTCAATCAACTGGTGTACAGGTTCCTGAGCCTACTGGGCTCTGTCATATCTACACTTTGAAACTGTGCATGGAATCAGCCTCCACCACATCACTGCCTAATGCATTCCATCCGTTAACTACTCTGACACTGAAAAGTTCCTCCTTCTAACGTCCCTGTGGCTCATGTGGGTACTCAGTTTCCACCTGTGTCTCCCTTGTTCGCGTCCCACCAGTGTTGAATAGTTTATCCTTGTCAGTGTTTGATCAACTAAGTTGATAGGTAACAGTGCTGATCAATCAAGTGACAGATGACAGTATTGATCAACCAAGTGACAGGTGACAGTGGCTGATCAACCAAGTGACAGGTGACAGTAGTGATCAACCAAGTGACAGATAACAGTGTTGATCAACCAAGTGCCAGGTGACAGTATTGATCAACCAAGTGACAGGTAACAGTGCTTATCAACCAAGTGACAGGTAACAGTGCTTATCAACCAAGTGACAGGTAACAGTGCTTATCAATCAAGTGACAGGTGACAATGGAAATTAGACCTTAAACTGTTGAGTAATTCATACTTCATGCTCTGAATGTAACGCAAAAGTGACACACGCAAAATTTTATCGAGTAGTCATTAAAAAAGAAAA
>NC_091154.1:39309289-39402561 GCF_040958095.1 Procambarus clarkii | reverse complement strand
GGACAGTTGGGCTTGTGGACTCTTGTAGGGGCTTGTGGACACTTGTAGGGTCTTGTGGACACTTGTAGGGGCTTGTGGACACTTGTAGGGGCTTGTGGACACTTGTAGGGTCTTGTGGACACTTGTAGGGTCTTGTGGACACTTGTAGGGTCTTGTGGACACTTGTAGGGGCTTGTGGACACTTGTAGGGGGCTTGTGAACACTTGTAGGGTCTTGTGGACACTTGTAGGGGCTTGTGGACACTTGTAGGGGCTTGTGGACACTTGTAGGGTCTTGTGGACACTTGTAGGGGCTTGTGGACACTTGTAGGGGGCTTGTGAACACTTGTAGGGGGCTTGTGAACACTTGTAGGGTCTTGTGGACTCTTGTAGGGGCTTGTGGACACTTGTATGGGCTTGTGAACACTTGTAGGGTCTTGTGGACTCTTGTAGGGGCTTGTGGACACTTGTAGGGTCTTGTGGACACTTGTAGGGGCTTGTGGACACTTGTAGGGGTCTTGTGGACACTTGTAGGGTCTTGTGGACACTTGTAGGGGCTTGTGGACACTTGTAGGGGGCATGTGAACACTTGTAGGGGCTTGTGGACACTTGTAGGGGTCTTATGGACACTTGTAGGGTCTTGTGGACACTTGTATGGGCTTGTGGACACTTCTAAATATGTGTTGAAGGAACTGACTTAAGCAGGAGAAAGCCAGAGTATTTAAAGCCTGGTTTGGAATTCAACAAATAAAGACGTGACAGGATACAGAGGACTAAGTGTACTGCAGAGAGAATGAGTCTTATAATACAGATATTTACACCATGAACGCCACAATGAGGCGAATCACCTGAATCACAGTGTTTTTGTGATGTGTGAATCACCTGAATCACAGTGTTTTTGTGATGTGTGAATCACCTGAATCACAGTGTTTTTGTGATGTGTGAATCACCTGAATCACAGTGTTTTTGTGATGTGTGAATCACCTGAATCACAGTGTTTTTGTGATGTGTGAATCACCTGAATCACAGTGTTTTTGTGATGTGTGAATCACCTGAATCACAGTGTTTTTGTGATGTGTGAATCACCTGAATCACAGTGTTTTTGTGATGTGTGAATCACCTGAATCACAGTGTTTTTGTGATGTGTGAATCACCTGAATCACAGTGTTTTTGTGATGTGTGAATCACCTGAATCACAGTGTTTTTGTGATGTGTGAATCACCTGAATCACAGTGTTTTTGTGATGTGTGAGACATCAGAGTCGCTCTATAGAGTCTGTTCCTCTGGTGTAGAATCGGTTTCACAACCGTATGAACGACATAGACATACACACCGAGAGGTGTACCTCCCTGCTTCTCGGTGTATATAAAGTATACTGTAGTATACTTTCACAGTGTACGTCCTGAATTATATTCAGGGTGAAGCTATACTTGCTAGTTGTTCAGTAGGATGGTTTGACGGCCTATACGACCCCTCCAGTGGGTGACAGGTCGTAAGGCCAACACCAAATCAAACCCAAATATTAATTAGCATATATTAATTACAGAATATATTAATTAGTCATAGTTATATCACACAAATATGCCACACAAAAACTGCCTTACCTGCTTACTGCACCTGTTGGCTTCCAGTAACGGTCTCCACCAGTAAGCTTCTCTTCCTCTACACATTCCTCAGGCTCTGAAATGTTCTTAATGGTACCTGCAAGTTGCTAACATATATATATATATATATATATATATATATATATATATATATATATATATATATATATATATATATATATATATATATGCGAACAAGCCTGAATGGTCCCCAGGACAATATGCAACTGAAAACTCACACCCCAGAAGTGACTCGAACCCATACTCCCAGAAGCAACGCAACTAGTATGTACAAGACGCCTTAATCCACTTGACCATCACGACCGGACATAATGAGGTGATAGCCGAGGCTATTTGAACCACCCCACCGCCGGCACTCGGATAGTTATCTTGGGCATAGCATTTTACCAAATCACCTCATTCTTTGGGGCACACGTGAGGAACACAAATGCGAACAAGCCTGAATGGTCCCCAGGACAATATGCAACTGAAAACTCACACCCCAGAAGTGACTCGAACCCATACTCCCAGAAGCAACGCAACTGGTATGTACAAGACGCCTTAATCCACTTGACCATCACGACCGGACATAATGAGGTGATAGCCGAGGCTATTTGAACCACCCCACCGCCGGCACTCGGATAGTTATCTTGGGCATAGCATTTTACCAAATCACCTCATTCTTTGGGGCACACGTGAGGAACACAAATGCGAACAAGCCTGAATGGTCCCCAGGACAATATGCAACTGAAAACTCACACCCCAGAAGTGACTCGAACCCATACTCCCAGAAGCAACGCAACTGGTATGTACAAGACGCCTTAATCCACTTGACCATCACGACCGGACATAATGAGGTGATAGCCGAGGCTATTTGAACCACCCCACCGCCGGCACTCGGATAGTTATCTTGGGCATAGCATTTTACCAAATCACCTCATTCTTTGGGGCACACGTGAGGAACACAAATGCGAACAAGCCTGAATGGTCCCCAGGACAATATGCAACTGAAAACTCACACCCCAGAAGTGACTCGAACCCATACTCCCAGAAGCAACGCAACTGGTATGTACAAGACGCCTTAATCCACTTGACCATCACGACCGGACATAATGAGGTGATAGCCGAGGCTATTTGAACCACCCCACCGCCGGCACTCGGATAGTTATCTTGGGCATAGCATTTTACCAAATCACCTCATTCTTTGGGGCACACGTGAGGAACACAAATGCGAACAAGCCTGAATGGTCCCCAGGACAATATGCAACTGAAAACTCACACCCCAGAAGTGACTCGAACCCATACTCCCAGAAGCAACGCAACTGGTATGTACAAGACGCCTTAATCCACTTGACCATCACGACCGGACATAATGAGGTGATAGCCGAGGCTATTTGAACCACCCCACCGCCGGCACTCGGATAGTTATCTTGGGCATAGCATTTTACCAAATCACCTCATTCTTTGGGGCACACGTGAGGAACACAAATGCGAACAAGCCTGAATGGTCCCCAGGACAATATGCAACTGAAAACTCACACCCCAGAAGTGACTCGAACCCATACTCCCAGAAGCAACGCAACTGGTATGTACAAGACGCCTTAATCCACTTGACCATCACGACCGGACATAATGAGGTGATAGCCGAGGCTATTTGAACCACCCCACCGCCGGCACTCGGATAGTTATCTTGGGCATAGCATTTTACCAAATCACCTCATTCTTTGGGGCACACGTGAGGAACACAAATGCGAACAAGCCTGAATGGTCCCCAGGACAATATGCAACTGAAAACTCACACCCCAGAAGTGACTCGAACCCATACTCCCAGAAGCAACGCAACTGGTATGTACAAGACGCCTTAATCCACTTGACCATCACGACCGGACATAATGAGGTGATAGCCGAGGCTATTTGAACCACCCCACCGCCGGCACTCGGATAGTTATCTTGGGCATAGCATTTTACCAAATCACCTCATTCTTTGGGGCACACGTGAGGAACACAAATGCGAACAAGCCTGAATGGTCCCCAGGACAATATGCAACTGAAAACTCACACCCCAGAAGTGACTCGAACCCATACTCCCAGAAGCAACGCAACTGGTATGTACAAGACGCCTTAATCCACTTGACCATCACGACCGGAGTGATGGTGTCAGAGTGCCACTTCTGGGGTGTGAGTTTTCAGTTGCATATTGTCCTGGGGACCATTCAGGCTTGTTCGCATTTGTGTTCCTCACGTGTGCCCCAAAGAATGAGGTGATTTGGTAAAATGCTATGCCCAAGATAACTATCCGAGTGCCGGCGGTGGGGTGGTTCAAATAGCCTCGGCTATCACCTCATTATGTCCGGTCGTGATGGTCAAGTGGATTAAGGCGTCTTGTACATACCAGTTGCGTTGCTTCTGGGAGTATGGGTTCGAGTCACTTCTGGGGTGTGAGTTTTCAGTTGCATATTGTCCTGGGGACCATTCAGGCTTGTTCGCATTTGTGTTCCTCACGTGTGCCCCAAAGAATGAGGTGATTTGGTAAAATGCTATGCCCAAGATAACTATCCGAGTGCCGGCGGTGGGGTGGTTCAAATAGCCTCGGCTATCACCTCATTATGTCCGGTCGTGATGGTCAAGTGGATTAAGGCGTCTTGTACATACCAGTTGCGTTGCTTCTGGGAGTATGGGTTCGAGTCACTTCTGGGGTGTGAGTTTTCAGTTGCATATTGTCCTGGGGACCATTCAGGCTTGTTCGCATTTGTGTTCCTCACGTGTGCCCCAAAGAATGAGGTGATTTGGTAAAATGCTATGCCCAAGATAACTATCCGAGTGCCGGCGGTAGGGTGGTTCAAATAGCCTCGGCTATCACCTCATTATGTCCGGTCGTGATGGTCAAGTGGATTAAGGCGTCTTGTACATACCAGTTGCGTTGCTTCTGGGAGTATGGGTTCGAGTCACTTCTGGGGTGTGAGTTTTCAGTTGCATATTGTCCTGGGGACCATTCAGGCTTGTTCGCATTTGTGTTCCTCACGTGTGCCCCAAATAATGAGGTGATTTGGTAAAATGCTATGCCCAAGATAACTATCCGAGTGCCGGCGGTGGGGTGGTTCAAATAGCCTCGGCTATCACCTCATTATGTCCGGTCGTGATGGTCAAGTGGATTAAGGCGTCTTGTACATACCAGTTGCGTTGCTTCTGGGAGTATGGGTTCGAGTCACTTCTGGGGTGTGAGTTTTCAGTTGCATATTGTCCTGGGGACCATTCAGGCTTGTTCGCATTTGTGTTCCTCACGTGTGCCCCAAAGAATGAGGTGATTTGGTAAAATGCTATGCCCAAGATAACTATCCGAGTGCCGGCGGTGGGGTGGTTCAAATAGCCTCGGCTATCACCTCATTATGTCCGGTCGTGATGGTCAAGTGGATTAAGGCGTCTTGTACATACCAGTTGCGTTGCTTCTGGGAGTATGGGTTCGAGTCACTTCTGGGGTGTGAGTTTTCAGTTGCATATTGTCCTGGGGACCATTCAGGCTTGTTCGCATTTGTGTTCCTCACGTGTGCCCCAAAGAATGAGGTGATTTGGTAAAATGCTATGCCCAAGATAACTATCCGAGTGCCGGCGGTGGGGTGGTTCAAATAGCCTCGGCTATCACCTCATTATGTCCGGTCGTGATGGTCAAGTGGATTAAGGCGTCTTGTACATACCAGTTGCGTTGCTTCTGGGAGTATGGGTTCGAGTCACTTCTGGGGTGTGAGTTTTCAGTTGCATATTGTCCTGGGGACCATTCAGGCTTGTTCGCATTTGTGTTCCTCACGTGTGCCCCAAAGAATGAGGTGATTTGGTAAAATGCTATGCCCAAGATAACTATCCGAGTGCCGGCGGTGGGGTGGTTCAAATAGCCTCGGCTATCACCTCATTATGTCCGGTCGTGATGGTCAAGTGGATTAAGGCGTCTTGTACATACCAGTTGCGTTGCTTCTGGGAGTATGGGTTCGAGTCACTTCTGGGGTGTGAGTTTTCAGTTATATATATATATATATATATATATATATATATATATATTGTTATTGATCAACAAAACCTCCGCTCTATAGACCAGCAGTTGTGTGTGCAATAGACAAGGCCTCTCTCTGGCCGTCACTCACACACACACACAGTAAATAGAATGCATTAGGAAGTGATGTGGTGGAGGCTGACTCCATACACAGCTTCTAGTGTAGGTATGATAGAGCCCAGTAGCCTCAGGAACCTGTACACCAGTTGATTGATGGTTGAGAGGCGGGACCAAAGAGCCGAAGCTCAACCCCCTCAAGCACAACTAAGTGGAGTTTGTGCATTCACTGGAATAGACGCGGAGTCAATATAACCAAAAATTAATTTATTGACTCCCAAAATATCTCACTTATCCAATGTTCTCTTTCAGTGTTCTCTGTCTGTAATTTCCACCTGTATTCTGTCTCAGTGTACATTCAGTGTACATTCAGTGTACATTCTACATTGTACAGTATACATCTCAGTGTACATTCCCTTAATCGCCCAAAGGCCACGAAAACGCCTAAGTTTTCATTAGTTAACACACATAATAACAACTACACACACACACAGAAGACAAGTCTCACCAAATTACAGAAAACGGCCATGAAGGGGTAACTTATGACGCCCCAACTATGCCACGGGGTTAAAAAGTGTCTCTCTCTCTCAGCCATTCTCAGTTAAGCACGTTGCGTCCTTCATAAGGCTACTGTGTCCTAGTGTCCTCCACAAGCCTTCTGTGTCCTAATGTGGTCAAGACCCAGACTCTGTGGACAGGGACTAGACCTTGTGGAGTGACTCCAATATGCCTCCATCATCAGTTTATGTGATGTCATGTCACGCTTACCTCTGCTACCTCTAGTACCCGCTCCCACTTCCACCATCACCACCTGCCACCACTAACACCTGCCACCACTAACACCTGCCAGCTCCAACATGTGCCGCCTCCAGCACCAACACCCTCCACAATATCCCCCCCCCCCATCCAACACCTCAAGATATCTATATCCATCAAGACTGTGTAAAACTTCCTTACTACTCTACTTGCAAACTTTGGCACTACACACTTCTCTCACGAACGCCACTACCCCCAACTTGACTCGTTAAATACCCAGCACAATCTTACCCAAGTTTGCACACAAGTTAGGCCGTGATGACTAGCCTCTCGTCCTCCTCCGTATCTATCCTCGTCTTCACCTGGCCTCAGGTTCCTTCCCCTTCCTCTATGCCAATGAAATGTTCACATCCAGCGTGGCTCGTCTCCTTCCTATCCATCAAAACATCGATTCCCGGAATTTAGACAGATATTTCTCGAGCAGCCTTACGAGTCGTACTGTCCCAGAAGTCTGAGTTGGCTCAAGAAAAATATCATTCCAAATGTTTTCTGAAGCTCCGCGCTGGGTTTAAGGGCTTCCAGTGTTGTTGCATGATCTCTTTTTATGAATTTAATTCTGGGTGTGTGTGTGTGTGTAAGTGAAGTGACTTGAGTTAATCTAAGAGCTTTTGGGCTAAGGGAAAGCGAGAGAGAGAGAGAGGGAGAGAGAGAGAGAGACAGAGAGACAGAGAGAGAGAGAGAGAGAGAGAGAGAGAGAGAGAGAGAGAGAGAGAGAGAGAGAGAGAGAGAGAGAGAGAGAGAGAGAGAGAGAGAGAGATCAGGTCAGGGGTCATCAGGTCAGGGTTATCGAATCAGGGTCATATATAATAGGGTCATTAGGTCACAGCATTATCAACATCAACACCAATTAACTTACTCTTTATCCGAAAAAAAGTACGTTATTACACACATTATCAAATTACAATAAATACAGTAAATGTAACACCAAATACATCGCGGATACAAAATTGATGATACAGAAAACACAACAATTTAGGTAGTGGTGGAGTAGCCAGCTACAGTTACGGTACAGGAAACTGGGGAACAACACGAAAAGCATCACAAGGGTACAGCAGGGTACAGCAGGGTACATCTGGTACTTCTGGTCAGGGTACACAGCATACAGACAAGGCAAAACTGTACAGAAACTCTGTACATGTCATTATAAATACAGGGGTCGTAGCGTGAAGTATTCATATGTATATATATATACACCTATAGGAACTATACATATGTAACAATATATACATAGCACTTCTAAAAGGATATATGAACAGCATCAACATTCGCAATAGCAATAAATACCACACAGACAATACACATAATACACACACACAAATGTAAGGTAAAATACACACACAGATGATTTAGGAGTGAGATAAAATACACAACATACACCGAGGAAATACAGCAATTGGGGAATGCTAACGGTTGTATAACAGCCCCTGGGAGCTAACGCCTCGCATGACACGCACAATAACGCATACCCAGTGCCCTGGGCAAGCTCCAGGATGCAAACGATTGGACTAATATATACACAGAAGAAATTGCTATTATCTCTGTGTCAATGTGCATAGGAAAATGTCCCCAAAATGCACAAAATGCGACAGAATCCCCACCACCACACACACACACACACACACATTCAAAACACGACACAATTAGCTAATTTGCTAATAATTGGAGTGGAAAATCATGCTACGTCCGAAACCTATGAAATAATCAGCCAATTTGAGACGTAATAGGAGAGTGGATAAGACTGATTTTTGTTTACCATTTTTACTTAATTTTTTTTTTATCTTTTATGCTTATCGCCTCTACACTATGTCCAAAATTACTTGATTTTCTCCTATTTCTTTGTTTATCATTTTGATGCACCAATCAAGTCGGGGGGTCACTACGGATATAAGATAAAAATATTCATACCTTCCAATCCTGAAAAGCAAGATGAGTATAGATTTAATAGGAATTTACAGGAAATAATGTTATCGGGATTAAGATTAATAGGTTTCTATATTTTAGTACAGAGGTCGACTTTAGTATTTTTGGTCGACTGTGTATAGGTTGGATATCTGGCAGTGTACAGTGATGGCAGGGGGAAGGGGGGGGGGAGAATACTCAGTAAAAATGCACGATAGCACAAAGATGTATAGATATAGTCAGGTGATATAATGTGGCAAGTGCCACATTATATCACCTGACTATATATCACCACAAGTGCTTAAAGATCGTTATCATCAGTAGCTGATAACTATGATAACACGCGGATACCATCACGGTAATTATGATAACACACCGTATGGTATTTATGATATTATACGGATTGCAATACTGTAATTTTGACAACGTACGGATACCGTCACGGTAATTGTGATAACATACGGATATCGTCACGGTAATTGTGATAACATACGGATATCGTCACGGTAATTGTGATAACATACGGATATCGTCACGGTAACTGCCAAGATAACACAACCAAGACACTACACTTCAACACTCTAACATAACTCAGGGGACAATATTTACACATGTTTCTAATCAGCTTTTTTTACAGCCTTATTGCAACTTTATTCAATCTTTCCAAACACAAGTTTTTTAGTAATCTAATATAACAAAATGTTTATATATATAAAACATGAATTGCAAGTTCATGCATGGGGGTTAATTCAATTTTTTTCGGTAACAATATAGTATATAAAATAAGCACTAATTTGCTAGAAAAATGGATTAGTTTAGTGGGCTCAGGCAGGAACAAACTAATAAGTTCCTACGACAAATGTTAAGTTTTAAGGACTGCTTGCAGGAGGTCACGAGTGTGTACATATATATGTGAAGATCATACTTACTCCAAGGTGATTTGTAATTTGACGTAAAGGTAGGAAAACCCAGTCAAAAGCATCACCTTACCTTAGTGTAGGGGATTTCTTAGCCTAACCTTACCTTAATGTCGTTGATTCCTTAGCCCTATCTTACCTTAATATTGCTGATCTCTTAGCCCTATCTTACCTTAATATTGTTGATCCCTTAGCCCTACCTTACCTTAATATTGCTGATCCCTTAGCCCTATCTTACCTTAATATTGCTGATCTCTTAGCCCTACCTTAGTAACCCTTAGTAACTTAGCCTTTAGTAACGCCAGTCAACAGACCTGTGTAACACTTTATTACCCCACATGAAAGTCATACATAATGACTACATATGAATATTCTACATTCATACCCACTCATTCATGCCAACCCTCGTCCTACATACCAACCCCTATTCTTCCTATCCACCTATACCTCTTCCTCTCTTCCCCTCCCTTCTCTCCACTTTCCTTCCTCTCTTCCTGCTGTTTTTCTCCCATTCATCTCGCAGCGGTGTTCCTGCTTGCCTAATTACCTGTCTCTTCACCTGGCACCTACCTGTACCATCTGAAGAATATATATATATATATATATATATATATATATATATATATATATATATATATATATATATATATATATATATATATATATTGTATGATTCTTTGAGTAGATATGTGAAGGGAAGCGTGTGTGTGTGTGTGTGTGTGTGTGTGTGTGTGTGTGTGTGTGTGTGTGTGTGTGTGTGTGTGTGTGTGTGTGCGTGTGTGTGTGTGTGTGTGTGTGTGTGTGTGTGTGTGTGTGTGTGTACCAAATGAGCATTTAACAAATTGCATTCTAATGCATACAATTCCGCGTACATATATAATAACACTAACAAATATGAGACAGGACCGTCAGTTGAACACCGCACACTGGGAGCGTCTGACGGACACAGCCACAAGGAGAATCGAACCACAGAGAGACACACACACACTCACCGCTGAACCTGACCTCCTTCCAGGCTCTGTGGAAGGTGCGCATCAGTCTGTGGTAGAGAGAGTGGAGGCTCCACCCTTGCTGGGGCCGACGACACCTTAGCGACGACCCTGATTGGTGGGACGACGCCGGCGAATCCGTGACATCGTGCGGAGTAGTCTCTTTTCTCCGTCTCCTCTCCGGCGTGACGTCGTAGAAGTCCTCCTGAGCGTAGTCCTCCTCACTGATGTAAACAGATCCACTGCCTTCGTAACCAGACATGATCCTCCTTTTTGTTCGTAATAGTCGCTTATTGTCACTCACACACTCGGGGATGTAATGTGTTCTTTTGTTTTCACCCGATCCTACTCACACATGTTGAACCCTTTCCCGCGAAAAGGTTCAGTCGCGTTTGTTTACACTGGCGTGAGGGAGGTGTTTCTGAGGGCGTGCACGCACTCACCGCACACTGACGCACTCATTGTTGTCTCTTGCTGGCCCATTGGGATAATTTATTAATTTAATATACGCCTGTTTTTATCAGTAGCTGGAAATTGCAATATTATCATGATGAAAGGAACTTCGCAATTTAGATGTAAGATAATAGATGTTATTTACACGCGGTAGTAACCCAGTGCGTGAAGACACGATTGTTGCACCACAATACGTGGGAAGACTGGCATACAATCCCACCATAATAGGGTAACATACGCAATATCTAAAACTAAATTGAAAACGTTGAGAAGCAGTTGCAGCACGAGTATATATATATATATATATATATATATATATATATATATATATATATATATATATATATATATATATATATATATATATATATATATATATATATATATACATATATATATATATATATATATATATATATATATATATATATATATATATATATATATATATATATATATATATATATATATATATTGGTGTATTCTGGCAGCAGGTTTTCTTTCAAACATGTTTCATTGAATATGACCGCATATTCTGTATTTATTATTTTCTGGTTTAGGGCTTCTATCCCTCTAACTATTTTCTTAGCATCAGGGCTTAATTGGAGAACTCCTATTCCAATTAAGCCCTGATGCTAAGAAAATAGTTAGAGGGATAGAAGCCCTAAACCAGAAAATAATAAATACAGAATATGCGGTCATATTCAATGAAACATATATATATATATATATATATATATATATATATATATATATATATATATATTGGTAGCAGTCTTTCTTGTAAACATATGTTGTTAAATATGACCGAAAAAGTAAAATTAATAATTCTAACACGAATTTTCTCAATATTTCGTATGATTCTTTTTACTGTCGATGGTAATTGAAAAATCAATTCTCCAAAATTCATTTTTATTTCTAGTCTGACGCGACGCTTGAACGCGTTTCGTAATAACTTATTACATTTTCGAAAGACTTTAGTTTACACACACACAACTGTAACGTGAAAACACTAAACAAGAGTTTTACTTAATGCTAACATTGAACAGCTTGTCTTATATACTCGCATTTGGGTGAGGTGATATGTTGCAACAGTTTTGATGAGGTAAACAAACTTTTGACCAACACAAGACAGAACACGGTGCAATATATGCAATCGTGTTCACTAGTGTTGTGTGACTATCAGGGGACAGACGGATGTAGTGGTCTCGAATTCGGGTGTAGTGCCTCACTTTATACATTAATAATGGACCTTCAGTTCAATTGCTTGAATTCTGAAAGTTATCACGCTAAATAAATAATTGATTCACTTACTCTTAATTTGACTTTAATTGTGTTCCCGAGTTTTTGGAATTACTGATATAAGCAAACTAGAGGGCAGAGTACTCTAGAGTTAGTGACTAACACAATCTTGCCTGGAACATGATTCCTTAAATCATGCTAATAATGACCTGTCGATACATCTTAGAGAATGGACGGTGACAGTCTTTTTCTACTTCTACTCTCTACTTCTGCCTCTCCTACTCACTCCCTACTCCCTCTCCTCTCCCTTCGCCTCTCTCCCCCCCCCCTGTCCCTTTCCCCTGACGACCCTCCTTACTCCTGTCACCCATTCCTCCCTCCTCCCTACCGCCCCTCACTCCAAACCCCTCACTAATTACTGTTTTATTCATCTCTTTCCTTTCGTCTCTCTGGTTCGTTCGTGGCAGTTAATTGTTCTAGAGGTCTCTAGAGTCGTGAGGTGCTGATCAAGTTACGGCGCCTTGTCGTCGTGAATACCTAGGTAATCAAATACCTAGGTTACAAGGTGGTGAACTAGAGAGGCTGCAGTAGGGACTCTAGGGGGAGCTCAAGACTAGCTGACTGGGGGTGGGATAATGAACAAGATAGAGCTATTTCCCCCACCCCCCCGTTAGGTCTGTTAACTAGGGAGTGGGATAATATGGAGAAGATAGAGCCATTTCTCCCACCCCGCGTTACAGTGCAATAATTGGCTTTTGATTGCTGGTGTTGACTTTTTGATGTGAAGTGCCTCGCTGATGTCGAGACGCCTGCTATCGCTGTACCTATCGATGATTTCTGTGTTGTGAAATCAACAATCAACGTGAAATTAGCAATAAAACAATTATTTAAGAAACCAGAAACGTTTCTGGTTATAAACATTCAGGTCGCAGAAGTTCACGACGCTAACCCTAAGTCATGAACCTTTCCAGACACACAAACTACGAGCTCAGGAGACACACGTTACGACGGCATTCAACATGTGTTGCCGCCACCCCCGTGTGTGTACACGACCCACTCATACCAACACCAGAGGGCTTGGCAACCACAACACCTTGGCACAATGCTCTGTGACACCTACTTTAATTATTAATGTGGGGCAATGTTTATTTGTCTTGCTGGTCTGTCAACACCCCCCCCCCCCCGTGTTATTGTGTGTTTAATGTTCAGTTGTATGATAGATTTAACCACTTACACACACACACACACACACACACACACACACACACACACACACACACACACACACACACACACACACACACACACATAGGGTATATAGTCTATAGGGTAGATAAAGACAGTCTATTTAACACAAGGGGAACACGCACAAGGGGACACAGGTGGAAACTGAGTGCCCAAATGAGCCACAGAGATATTAGAAAGAACTTTTTTAGTGTCAGAGTGGTTGACAAATGGAATGCATTAGGAAGTGATGTGGTGGAGGCTGACTCCATACACAGTTTCAAGTGTAGATATGACAGAGCCCGATAGGCTCATGAATCTGTACATCTGTTGATTGACGGTTGAGAGGCGGGACCAAAGAGCCAGAGCTCAACCCCCGCAAACACAACTAGGTGAGTACAACTAGGTGAGTACACACACACACACACACACACACACCCACACACACACACACACTTGTCTTGTGACCATCGTGTTGGGTAGACGTGGGTTGGGAGCTCCTGGTTCACCAGTGGAGTGGGAGGGGTAATCAGGCAACTTCGAAGTGAAAAAGTGTGTACAAGTGAATGAAAAAAACTTGAGTTTTGGCCAGAGCCATAAGGTAGTGAAGAAAAACAGTTTAAATAGCGTAATTCAATATAGTTGAGGAAGTATTGTGGCAGTGTGTAGTGTGGAGCAGACCTCACCGACCTCTGACCGCGTGACCTCACCCCGGCAGCAACCCTCCTACCACCACGTGGGACGACGCTTGGAGATTCACTCACCTATTGTGTTAGCAGGACGGTAAGATACTTGGAACCCCTGTGGGTAAGGTTGCATTATAGCAATGACTAGGTCAGGAAGGGGGTCTAGGTCCAACAGTATTATGATTGAGGAAGAAGATAGGTTTGTGGAGAAGATGATTGGGAAATTTGTAGAGAAGAGGGATGTTTGGATAGGTGATCTAATCCAGGGGATTAAAAGTGAAGTCTTTAATAAGATACAGGGCGAGGTTCAAAGACTCAAACAAGAGTTTATGGATTATATTCAAGAGGAAATCAGGAAGAGCAGGGTAGAATGGCAAGGAGAAATATCTAGGCTTACTAATGAATTTGGCAGGAATAAGGGAAGCTTGGCAGGGGAAGGGGGAGTAGTAGTAGGTGGAGTAGCGGGTGTAGGAGGGGTGGGGGTCAGCCAGGGAGAGGGCCACCAGCATGACCCTGAACTGAGAAAGAGGACAATCATAATCCATGGATTACTTGAAGCCAGGGCACCATCGAGGCAGGAAAGGATGGAGATTGAGGATTTGGAACTACAGGGGATCTTGAGAGACATGAGAGCCCAGATGGCAGGGAATGAGGTGCAAGTCCACCGACGCATTGGACCATACAACTGTAACAGGAAACGACCTGTCCTGGTACAGTTCACTAACGAAGAGGCAGTGGATTACATACTGCATCACAAACACCTACTCAGAGGTAGCGAAAATTACTACAACGTATTTATTGAGAAATTCATGACGAAGGAGGAACAGATTGCCCACAGAGCATGCAAACAACAATACGACTCTTCCCATTTGAGCGCAGCTACACACCCCAGTGCTAATCCACCCCATGCTAACCAGCTCACAAGTGCTTCTCAGGTCACCCCTTCCCCAAATCAGCCGCCCCTGCTTATCTCCCCAGCACATCCCTTGACCCCTCTGACCCCACTGGAGTCAAATTCATCCCACATTCCAAGGACCCCCTCATCACCTCAACCCCCAAAACCCGTCCAGCCCTCATCCCCTCAACCCCCAAAACCCACCCAGCTCTCATCCCCTCAACCCCCAAAACCCATCCAGACCTCATCCCCTCAACCCCAAGAACCCACCCAGACCTCATCCCCTCAACACCCAAAGCCTACCCTGCCATCACCCCTCCTCATCCCCTCTCCTTCCATGTGACCCCCCACCCTTGCGAGGGAGGTGGGAGGTCCCCCCCACCCCCTCTATCCTTCCCCCTCCCAACCTCTCAACCTCTATCTGTCTCCCAACCTTACGCTATCTCCCAACCCCTCTATGCCCTCCCTAATCTTCAGACCCAGTATGCCCTTCCTACTCCAGACCTACCTACCCAGGCCCTACCCCAGACCCTCCTACCTACCTTCCTAGAAGCCCAGCCCCCAGTAGCCCCCCAAGCACCCCTCCTGAACTCTTTCACCCCCCATACACCCCGCGGACCCCCCCAGACACCCCCCGGATCCCCCCGGACATCCCCCGGACCCTCCCCGCCCCCAGTCATCCCCCAGACACCCCCCAGATCCCCCGGATCCCCTCTGCCCCCAGTCACCCCCCAGACATCCCCCAGATCCCCCCAGACCCCCAGAGAAAGGGAGAACTCTGGTACAAGAGTTTCCATGAAGAATCTCAAGGTTTGGTACACCAATGCTGATGGGGTATCTAATAAAGCAGAAGAGATAAAAGAAAGAGTGAGTGAAGCAGATCCTGACATAGTTGCAATTGTGGAAACTAAAATTAATGACATGATCTCAGATGCAATCTTTCCTGAAGGGTACCAGGTGATACGAAAAGAGAGGACACAGAGACAGGGAGGGGGAGTAGCACTCCTAATAAAGCGGAAATGGAAGTTTGAAGACCTGGGAAATCGAGTTACCAATGAGTGCACAAGCTTCATACATGGAACTCTGACAGCAGACGGGAGGAAGATTGTGATCATGGTAATCTACAATCCCCCACCAAACAGTAGAAGACCCAGGCAGGAGTATGATGACAACAACAAAGCATGTATAGATGAACTGCAGAAGGCAGCAACACTAGCCCACAGAATGAGAGCGAAGCTGCTGATCATGGGGGACCTAAATCATGGAGAGATAAATTGGGAATCAAGGAATCCCCATGGAGGGGACGAAACGTGGGGAGCAAAATTAGTAGATGTTATAGACAGGAATTTCCTGACACAACATGTGAAGGAAGACACAAGGGAAAGAGGAGGAGATGCACCGAGCCTATTAGACCTGATTTTCACCCAGAACGTAGAAGATATCGAGAATTTAGAGCATGAAATACCTCTAGGGGCCAGTGACCATTGTGTCCTAGTCTTTGACTACATGATGGAATTCAAACTTATGACCATGGGACAAGAGATCTGGGAAAGGAGAGCTGACTACAGGAAAGGGGACTATATGAGGATGAGGGACTATCTGGGTGAAGTGCAGTGGGAGGAAGAAATTAGAGGAAAAACAGTCCAAGATATGATGGACCTAGTCATACAGAAATGCCAGGAGGCCGAAGAGAGATTTATACCAACGGTAAAGGGAAAAAATAAGAGGGAATATAATAACCCATGGTTTAATAGACAGTGTCAGGAAGCAAAAATGGCCAGCAGGCGGGAGTGGAGGAAGTACAGAAGACAAAGAACAGAGGACAACAGAAGCAGATACAACAGAGCTAGGAACGATTACATTAACATAAGACGAACATCGGAAAGGGACTATGAGAACGATATTGCAATCAAAGCGAAAAAACAACCTAAGTTACTACACAGTCATATAAGAAGAAAAATGTCGGTGAACGACCAAGTGACAAGACTAAGGAAGACAGAGGGGGCATATACTGAAAGTGACAAGGAAATCTGCGAGGCACTGAATGCCAGTTTCCATGGAGTGTTCACTACCGAGCCTGAGCAGCTCCCATTGTTGGAAGGGGTTACCCTAGATGAAAGACTATCAGATATAGAGGTGACAGCAGAGGAGGTAATGAAACAGTTGACAACTCTAGATGCAACTAAAGCAGTTGGACCAGACAAAGTATCACCGTGGATACTAAAAGAAGCAGCACAGGCCCTCAGCGTGCCTCTGGCAATGATCTTTAATGAGTCACTTATGTCAGGAGAATTGCCCAGTTGCTGGAAGAAGGCAAATGTCGTGCCGATCTTCAAGAAAGGAGATAGGGAGGAGGCACTTAACTACAGACCTGTATCACTGACAAGCATCCCCTGTAAAATACTGGAAAGAATAATTAGGCTACGACTGGTTGCACACCTGGAGAACATTAGGTTTGTGAACAAACATCAACATGGGTTCTGGACAGGGAAATCGTGCCTAACAAACCTTCTGGAATTCTATGATAAAATAACGAGGATAAGACAGGACAGAGATGGTTGGGCAGACTGCATATTTCTGGACTGCCAAAAAGCCTTTGATACAGTACCGCACATGAGACTGCTGTTCAAGCTCGAGAGGCAGGCGGGGGTGGGGGGAAAGGTCCTAGAATGGATAAGGAACTACCTAACTGGAAGGAGCCAAAGAGTTACGGTAAGGGGCGAGAAGTCGGACTGGCGAACAGTAACAAGTGGAGTACCACAAGGATCGGTGCTGGGACCAATTCTATTTCTTGTATATGTTAACGACATGTTTACAGGCGTAGAGTCCTACATGTCGATGTTTGCGGATGATGCAAAGTTGATGAGAAGAGTTGTGACAGATGAGGATTGCAGGATCCTCCAAGAGGACCTGAACAGATTGCAGAGATGGTCAGAGAAATGGCTACTAGAATTCAACACGAGCAAATGTAAAGTTATGGAAATGGGACTAGGAGATAGGAGACCAAAGGGACAGTACACAATGAAGGGGAACAGCCTACCTGTAACGACGCGTGAAAGAGACCTGGGGGTGGACGTAACACCTAATCTATCTCCTGAGGCACATATTAATAGGATAACGACAGCAGCGTACTCTACACTGGCAAAAGTTAGAACATCATTCAGAAACCTAAGTAAGGAGGCATTTAGGGCGCTTTACACTGCCTACGTAAGGCCAGTCTTAGAGTATGCCGCCTCATCATGGAGTCCCCATCTGAAGAAGCATATAATGAAACTGGAAAAGGTTCAGAGGTTTGCAACGAGACTCGTCCCAGAGCTACGAGGGATGGGGTATGAAGAGCGCCTGAGGGAACTGTGCCTTACGACACTAGAAAGAAGAAGGGAGAGGGGGGACATGATAGGAACGTATAAGATACTCAGAGGAATTGACAGAGTGGACATAGACGAAATGTTCACACGGAATAGTAACAGAACGAGAGGACATGGATGGAAGCTTGAAACTCAGATGAGTCACAGAGATGTTAGGAAGTTTTCTTTTAGTGTGAGAGTAGTGGGGAAATGGAATGCACTTCAGGAACAGGTTGTGGAAGCAAATACTATTCATAATTTTAAAACCAGGTATGATAGGGAAATGGGACAGGAGTCATTGCTGTAAACAACCGATGCTCGAAAGGCGGGATCCAAGAGTCAATGCTCGATCCTGCAAGCACATATAGGTGAGTACATATAGGTGAGTACACACAGAAACGACACAAGAGTTAGGGGGGATATGATCACCACGTACAAGATTATCAGAGGAATTGACAGGGTAGATAAAGACAGGCTATTTAATACAAGGGGCACACGCACTAGGGAACACAGGTGGAAACTGAGTGCCCAAATGAGCCTCAGAGATATTAGAAAGAATTTTTTTTAGTGTCAGAGTGGTTGACAAATGGAATGCATTAGGCAGTGATGTGGTGGAGGCTGACTCCATACACAGTTTCAAGTACTCACTTAACTCATCTAATTGTGCTTGCGGGGGTTGAGCTTTGGCTCTTTGGTCCTGCCTCTCAACTGTCAATCAACTGGTGTACAGATTCCTGAGCCTACTGGGCTCTATCATATCTACATTTGAAATTGTGTACGGAGTCAGCCTCCAGCCAAGTGTAGATATGATAGAGCCCAATAGGCTCAGGAATCTGTACACCAGTTGATTGACAGTTGAGAGGCGGGACCAAAGAGCCAGAGCTCAACCCCCGCCAGCACAAGTAGGAGAGAACACACACAGTGCATCAGTGTACACCGAGGCGGCCCATATGTTACTTTCCCGCAATATTGTTTTATTAATCCAATCATACGTACAAATTAAAGTGTCTTGCGTCCTTTCCCTCTGATATACAGCAGATGAGACTGTCACAGGTTGTGAAGAATAAGGGAGAGGGTCTCCCAGACCACTATGAGATTTGCTTGTACACGGGGAAATCTGCTTAAGATATCTGCTTGCACAGGGGGAAATCTGCTTAAGATCTCTGCTTGCACAGGGGGAAATCTGCTTAAGATCTCTGCTTGCACAGGGGGAAATCTGCTTAAGATCTCTGCTTGCACACAGGAAAATCTGCTTAAGATCTCTGCTTGCATACAGAAAAACCTGTTTAAGATACCTGCTTGCACACAGCAAAATCTGCTTAAGATATCTGCTTGCACACAGGAAAATCTGCTTAATATCTCTGCTTGCACACAGTATAATCTGCTTAAGATCTCTGCTTGCACACAGTATAATCTGCTAGAGACCCCAGCTGGCGCATAGATAAAAGTACTTGCAAACCATATTAGACGACCACGGGGGTCGAACCTGTAGTTCTCAACGAGAGGCGAAAAGCTAACTCTTAGTGCTGACAAAGTTGACTCGGTAATCACCTTCCTTAATTAAACCCCTTAATTAACCCCCAATTACAGCGGGGATTACCTCAGATACTCAAGAAGTGAAGCGGAGTTGTGGGGAGCTCGGGGCTAGCTTGTCTACATGAATGGTCGAGGTTAGGTAAGGCTAGGACCTTCGAATTTCGTCCCTAACAGCCTCGTTCGACCTGCCAAACACCTACCAGTCACCCCTGCAGCAGCGCCCCTGTAGCAGGCAGGTCATGTCTACATAACACAGTGTAACATGACCCAGAACCTTCATATACCTGGTGATTGAAGCCTGAGAGGCGGGGTCCAAGAGCTGAAGGCCATATCATCCGCGAGGATAATTAGGTAAGTGTACCACCAGTTGTTCATATCGTTAGTCAGTTCCGTCACTTGTATTCTACACTCCGTCACTTGTATTCTACACTCCGTCACTTGTATTCTACATATCTGTTGTATACACGGCTTGTATTATACACCAGCTGTTGTTGCCCTCCACCTGTTGGCCCGCAGCTGCTGTTACTTACACCAGCTGGCGTCCCCTGCCACCTGTTGCTTCACGCGGCCATGTGGGTGTAGCACCTGTTATTCACAGAACCACCTGTTGTTCATAGGACTCGTTGGGGCTCTTAGAACTATCTTCTGTCACCAGCTGTTGTTATCACTATCACCACCTGCCACCAGCTGGTGTCCTCACCATCACCACCTGCCACCAGCTGGTGTCCCGGGCTCTCCCGGCTCACCAAGGACTAAGCTGACCTAGAGGATCACTATGGCAACAGAGCCTCGCTGGGTGCCGGGTTGCCTACGGCAAGTTGTGGTGGTGGTAGAGGGGGGGGGGTTGTGGTGGTGGAGGAGAGGTTGAAGGAGGACAGGTTGTTGGAAGAGAGGTTGTAAGAGGACAGGTTGTAGGAGGACAGGTTGTAGGAGGACAGGTTGTAGGAGGAGAGGTTGTAAGAGGAGAGGTTGTAGGAGGAGAGGTTGTAAGAGGAGAGGTTGTAAGAGGACAGGTTGTAGGAGGAGAGGTTGTAAGAGGAGAGGTTGTAGGAGGAGAGGTTGTAAGAGGAGAGGTTGTAAGAGGACAGGTTGTAGGAGGAGAGGTTGTAAGAGGAGAGGTTGTAGGAGGAGAGGTTGTAAGAGGAGAGGTTGTAAGAGGAGAGGTTGTAAGAGGACAGGTTGTAGGAGGAGAGGTTGTAAGAGGACAGGTTGTAGGAGGAGAGGTTGTAAGAGGAGAGGTTGTAAGAGGAGAGGTTGTAAGAGGACAGGTTGGTGAGAGAGAATAGCACAAGAGGACATAAGAGGAAGCTGGAAACGCACAAGGGATGGGATGTAAGGAAGTACCAAGCCGCCTCCACCTTTATCTTTAAAGTCAGATTCGACAATAGAATTCGAAGGTGAAAATAGTTAAATTAGTTCAGTTGTAACGCAACATGTACAAGGCTAGTTAGGTGGGGTATAAAGAGCTGGGGTCAGATTCACGAAGCAGTTACGAACCTGTCCACTCAGCCGCGAGGCCCCTGTCTAAGTCTAGTCTAGTGGCATACTCTAAAGGTATGCCACTAGACTAGTCCAAGAACTAAGAGGCATGAGTTACGAGGAAAGGCTGCGGGAAATGCACCTTACGACACTGGAAGACAGAAGAGTAAGGGGAGACATGATTACAACCTACAAAATCCTCAGGGGAATCGACCGTGTAAACAAGGATAAACTATTCAACACTGATGGGACGCGAACAAGGGGACACAGGTGATACTGAGTACCCACATGAGCCAAAGAGACGTTAGAATGAACTTTTTCAGTGTCAGAGTAGTTAACAGATGGAATGCATTAGGCAGTGATGTGGTGGAGGCTGACTCCATACACAGTTTCAAATGTAGATATGATAGAGCCCAGTAGGCTCAGGAATCTGTCCACCTGTTGATTGACAGTTGAGAGGCGGGACTAAAGAGCCAAAGCACAACCCCCGCAAGCACAAATAGGTGAGTATACACACACACACACACACACACACACACACACACACACACACATACACACACACACACACACACACACTCACACACACACACACACACACACACACACACACACACACACACACACTCACACACTGCTGTATTCTTAGATTGTTAAAGGCAGTATGACAGTATATACTTCTCTGTTATTCCCGAGGTGCCAAAAGGCCAACTGACTGTTCTTCCCGAGTAAATCAAAACCAAAAAGTGAACCCCAACTCTTCTCGTTCATTTCTTGTAACAAACAACAGGAAGAAAACACGGAGCTCCACATCACTTACTGTGCCAGAAGCTTGTGTGACAAAGCGACCAGTCCGTCCTCCTAAGGTTTCCCAATGTCAAGAAAACTGTCAGTTTAACGTGGTCTCTCCTAACCTGCCAGAGGACCCAAAACAGAAAACGGGACAGTACGTCACTTTCGCCAGCCGCTTCCCTTTTCTAGTACGACGATTTTTGGCCTGATGTAACGCATACGTGCGAAATGCGAAGTTCTTTGTAATAGGACAGATTGAAAGCGTGTTTAATGGTGGATTTCGGGGCATTTGCTTGACGAGGATGTATCTAGTGCCTGTGACCTTCTTCAGGTTATCTTGAGATGATTTCGTGGCTTAGCGTCCCCGCGGCCCGGTCCTCTACCAGGCCTCCTTTTTTGCAATACATCCCCAAGAAGCAGCCCGTAGCAGCTGTCGAACTCCTAAGTAAATATTTACTGCTAGATGAACAGGGGGCACCGGGTTGAAAGAAACTCTACCCATTTGTTTCCGCCGCCACCGGGGGATCGAACCCGGAACCACAGGACTACGAATACGAAGCGCTGTCCACTCAGCTGTCAGGACCCCTCCATCCAGTTTCCGCGACAGAACAGTACCGTGTACCGTGGGAGAGACGCCCACAAGTCCTGGAAGTACCAAAGACACGTCCAGCAGACACCTACCGCAGAGGCGGCAGCAGGAGCAGCAGCAGAGATTCACCCCCACACACACTCGGCTGCTCCCCACCTCCCTCACCAGTCTCACATAACCAACAATATGACAACAAACACAAATGCTGAATAAAACATTGACGAAACAAGTATAAAGATTAATTCGAGTCCACTTATTTATATATGTGTGGAAATATTCAGAAACAAATCATTTGAAAACGAAAGATGAAAATGCAGGCGATAAGTCACAATAACGTGGCTGAAGTATGATGACCAGACCACACACTAGAAATTGAAGAGACGACGACGTTTCGGTCCGTCCTGGACCATTCTCAAGTCGATTGTGAGAATCGACTTGAGAATGGTCCAGGACGGACCGAAACGTCGTCGTCTCTTCAATTTCTAGTGTGTGGTCTGGTCATCAAAGATGAAAATATTTGCGCTCAAGATTACTCTCTTTCTCCTAAGACTACACGCTGAACCTTCCAGTGTCATTCCACTTGTGTTGAGGAGAGAGAGTGTAGGCAAGGTGTACTCCCACCTTGTATGTATATATATATATATATATATATATATATATATATATATATATATATATATATATATATATATATATATATATATATATATATATATGCATCCACACATAGTGAAACGTGAATGGAATTTCAGCCTCCATCAACTTGGTGTGCAGTCAAGGTGATATAATCTAAAGTTCTAAAGGCTTCTGTTACGGTCAAACGCGTGAGAGAATGTGTGTGTGTGTGTGTGTGTGTGTGTGTGTGTGTGTGTGTGTGTGTGTGTGTGTGTGTGTGCTGGTCACTGATGAAGGCACCTGCTGGGGGTGGCACTGCCCAGGCACGGTGTGAAATTAAGCCCCACTGGGAAGGGGGGGGGTGAGAGGTGGACTTGAGAGAAATCCGTAGAATAATTGTACTTCTGGAAGGACTGGATGAGAGCTGGCCTTTGGAAGAACTGGACTTGAACATGAGGGGAAAAGCCAGAGTAGAGTTGGACTTGGAGGAGACCTGTAAGACAGCTGGAGAAGCTGAAGTTGCAAAGTGTCGACACTGAGAGGCGATACAGTAGTACAAAAGTACATAGACACCTCAAAATTAGCGCCATTCTCTAACCAATTAACACCGCTTCCTCTAAATTGTCTCAAAGAGACATTCGCTGTATCACCACCCAGTTGCAAGACCGCTTGCCACTCCCCCATCATATTCCATCATCAAAGTCAACCTCTCTCTCTCTCTCTCTCTCTCTCTCTCTCTCTCTCTCTCTCTCTCTCTCTCTCTCTCTCTCTCTCTCTCACATCTCTCCCTGCAGCTCCACGTGAACCAGTGGTGTGACGGCAAATGGGAGGTTATACAGAAACAGTTCAAGACCTCATGTTGGTGTACGCACCAACACTGTGTGATGTGTTCCTGTGTGTGATGTGTTCCTGTGTGTGATGTGTGATATGTTCCTATGTGTGATGTGTTCCTATGTGTGATGTGTTCCAGTGTGTGATGTGTGATGTGTTCCTATGTGTGATGTGTTCCTGTGTGTGATGTGTGATGTGTTCCTGTGTGTGATGTGTGATGTGTTCCTATGTGTGATGTGTTCCAATGTGTGATGTGTTCCTGTGTGTGATGTGTGATGTGTTCCTGTGTGTGATGTGTTCCTATGTGTGATGTGTTCCTATGTGTGATGTGTTCCAGTGTGTGATGTGTTCCAGTGTGTGATGTGTTCCAGTGTGTGATATGTGATGTGTTCCTGTGTGTGATGTGTTCCTGTGTGTGCTGGCGTGTGATGTTGCCTTGGGCACGTATTGCTCGTGCATGCTATTTCCATATGTGTGTGTTGATTGCTTTCGTACAGCAGTTGATGGAAAACTTGAAGTTATGCATATTGGGTGAGGTGTGAGTGAGGCAGGTGAGGTATGAGGTTAACAGTGAGACAGGTGAAGTGTGAGGGTTGAGTGATGGGACTCAGATATAATTAATTAGGGGGAAGGTGTCATCAAGAGATTACCTCGCGGCTCATGTCTTTGTTTACCATTCATTTATGTCAGCAAAATTCACGGCACATTAAACCACCTTATATTATTTTTCCAGCAAGGCTTTGAGAGTTACTGGTGTGTGTAGGGTCTGCTGCATATTTAAGAGTTGGTTTTACGTAGGTTGCTGCAGGCTGGAGTGATATTTACCAGCTTGGCGAATCCTGCAGACGTTATGTTGTCAGTGTGTTCCTCAGGCGACAGGTTTGGTAATATGTATGGTGCCAGATCCTTCTCTTTCACTGTTCCTGTGATCTTTCTTCCTATCAAGCCATAGGGGGACCTCTCGCCCGCGGCCCCTTCCCTCATTACTGTGTATTTGTCACTTGGTGAAGGTCTGTCCCCACCACCGCTGGGGTGCATCTTCATCTCTCTCACGTCTCCCTCAGACGTCTTCTTTTATAATTATCCTTGTCAGTTTTGCAGTGTGTGTGTGTGTGTGTGTGTGTGTGTGTGTGTGTGTGTGTGTGTGTGTGTGTGTGTGTGTGTGTGTGTGTGTGTGTGTGTGTGTGAGTGTGTGTGTGTGTGTCTGTGTCTGTGTACACATCTTTCTGAGTACATAGCCACAAACACACGTGCGTGTGTATGTGTACGCTCGTTCATCAGAACAATGCGTCATTTCTGCGCCATTTGAGACCCCCCCCCATCGAGGGCTCTCCGCATGTATCAACGCACTCTATCACGCACTCAATCATTGTCCTTCCCGCGTGACGCACTTACAGCATCAGGAGCCCTCCCTCCCTCCTGGCCCGCTCAACCCCAAACTGATGTCCCCTCGCTGGCTTTGATGGACCTTTGAGAACCCCCTTAAAAAGAGACGCGAGAAATCTGCCAGAATTGGAAAAGAATATTATAAGCAAAAAAACTTTTAGAGACGGGGATCGGATTTGGGTCGCGTGTGGCGGGTATGAGCAATTTGTTCGCGTTCTATCTTGTAAAGGAGACACTGATAGCTGATTGGTTTTGTTATGACGGGAGAGGAGAGTGTATATATGTGTTATAAATTATCAGGAAATGGATGGGGTCCAATCAAATTAGGGGGTGATGGAGGCTGGTGTATCTCCCCCTCCCCCCCCCCCCCTGTTTACTCTCTCGAGGGTGAATGTGTATTGAAATAGTATTTATACACAAATGTATCTATCTCGTCCTCTTCTCTGTTTCTGTTTGCCTGTTTTCTATGTCTGTCTGTCTGTTTATCTCTCTCTTCTCTGTCTCTGTGACAGTGGACGGAAGAGCTCTCAAAAGATATGATGTTAGTTTGTTGAGGAATTGCCTTGACGTGATGTCACAGCCTGAAGGAACTGTCAACACGTGATGTCACAGCCTGAAGGAACTGTCAACACGTGATGTCACAGTCTGAAGGAACTGTCAACACGTGATGTCACAGTCTAAAGGAACTGTCAACACGTGATGTCACAGCCTGAAGGAACTGTCAACACGTGATGTCACAGCCTGAAGGAACTGTCAACACGTGATGTCACAGCCTGAAGGAACTGTCAACATGTGATGTCACTGCCTGAAGGAACTGTCAACACGTGATGTCATTGCCTGAAGGAACTGTCAACACGTGATGTCACTGCCTGAAGGAACTGTCAACACGTGATGTCACAGCCTGAAGGAACTGTCAACACGTGATGTCACAGCCTGAAGGAACTGTCAACATGTGATGTCACTGCCTGAAGGAACTGTCAACACGTGATGTCATTGCCTGAAGGAACTGTCAACACGTGATGTCATTGCCTGAAGGAACTGTCAACACGTGATGTCACTGCCTGAAGGAACTGTCAACACGTGATGTCACAGCCTGAAGGAACTGTCAACACGTGATGTCACAGCCTGAAGGAACTGTCAACACGTGATGTCACAGCCTGAAGGAACTGTCAACACGTGATGTCACAGCCTGAAGGAACTGTCAACACGTGATGTCACTGCCTGAAGGAACTGTCAACACGTGATGTCACTGCCTGAAGGAACTGTCAACACGTGATGTCACAGCCTGAAGGAATTGTCAACACGTGATGTCACTGCCTGAAGGAATTGTCAACATGTGATGTCACAGCCATATTAAGGCTGTGGATGGATGTCACAAAGTCATATTTAGGAGGACGAGGAAGTACCCCTGGTATACAGCTACAGTAACCCTGGTATACAGCCTCAGTACCCCTGGTATACAGCTACAGTAACCCTGGTATACAGCCTCAGTACCCCTGGTATACAGCCTCAGTACCCCTGGTATACTGCCACAGTACCCCTGGTATACAGCTTCAGTACCCCTGGTATACAGTTCCAATATACCCAGTCCCTTCTTGCAGTAGCACATATATCATGTATAATGTGTATGATATCACGTCAGGAAAGCACACTTGCCATATCTTTCTCGTTATCGCATTCACTTCTCTCCCTTCTTCTTTCTTTACTACTTCTTTCTTCATTCCTTGCGTCTCTACCTCTCACCTTCTCCCTTCATCTCCTCCTTCCTCTCTACCTCACTCCTTCTTCCCCTTCCCACATGCCAAACCACTTGGGCTGGACGGTAGAAAGACAGTTTCGCGTCATGCAGATCGGCGTTCAATCCCTGACTGTCCAAATGGTTGGGGTACCATTCCTTCCTTCCGTCCCATCCCAAATCCTTATCCTGACCCCCTTCCTAGTGCTATATAGTTCTAATGGCTTGGCGTTTTCCCCCTGATTGTTCCCTCCTCTTCCCCTCCTACATATAATTGTAAATATCTACATGTAATAACTAGAGATATATGTATTAATTTGTTTCAAGTCGAGGAATTGCTCATGTGGAGACGGTGGCTGAGCGGACAGTACACTGGACGCGTGATCCTGTGGTCCCGGGTTCGATCCAGGGGTGCCGGCGAGAAGCAATGGGGCAGAGTTTCTTTCACCCTGATGCTGCTGTTACCTAGCAGTAAATAGGTACCTGGGAGTTAGTCAGCTTTCACGGTCTGCTTCCTGAAGGGTGGTCTGGTCGAGGACCGGGCCGCGGGGACACTAATTCACGAAATAATCTCAAGATAACCAATCAGGACTTACAAGCCGGGTCTTGAGTGGCCACGAAGCGACATATATCATTGACCAAGTTAATGACTGTAACAGTTAATGACTGTAACAGTTAATGACTGTAACAGTTCATGACTGTAACAGACTGTCACAAATTGCAAATTTTCATTTGCACTCACTAAAGGTCAGCGCTAAGTTAAAAAGTCTGAAAATTTCCAGATATCAATTTGCTGTTGAAAGCTACAAAACAACTCACTAAACAAGATAACTGGAGAAATCTGGGACAAAAATGAGTTCAGATGAGCAAGAGAAGGAGGAGGCAAGATCCCATTTTGAGGTTCAAAGGGTTCAGACAAACAGAGCTACAGAAACCCACACATATGATTCAATGAGATCAGTGCAGCCAAGCTCACTTTAGTGCCCCAAACTCACTTTAGTGCCCCAAACTCACTTCAGTGCCCCAAACTCACTTTCAGTGCCCCAAACTCACTTCAGTGCCCCCAAACTCACTTTCAGTGCCCCAAACTCACTTCAGTGCCCCAAACTCACTTTCAGTGCCCCAAACTCACTTCAGTGCCCCAAACTCACTTTCAGTGCCACAAACTCACTTCAGTGCCCCCAAACTCACTTCAGTGACCCAAACTCACTTCAGTGCCCCAAACTCACTTCAGTGCCCCAAACTCACTTCAGTGCCCCAAACTCACTTCAGTGCCCCAAACTCACTTTCAGTGCCCCAAACTCACTTCAGTGCCCCAAGCTCACTTCAGTGCCCCAAGCTCACTTCAGTGCCCCAAACTCACTTCAGTGCCCCAAACTCACTTCAGTGCCCCAAACTCACTTCAGTGCCCCAAACTGGCGTCGGCCTGGTGTTAACCTGCCAGCCTTCGTGGGCGCCCAGGGCCGACTCCAGACCTTCCCACACCCCGTAACCACTTCTGTCGAGTCATGATACATGTACAATAATCCGATAACACAGACGTTGGGTTGTTTCCAGCGCAGGTTAGACATACATATAAAGAAGTTTGATTAGATATAAAGAGCCGTTGCCTCATATGGGCCAATAGGCCTTCTGCAGCATCCTGTATTCATATGTCCCTATGTTAGTTGACATATGCAAGAGAAAATGCATTTAGACAAGTAAAGGAAAATATTTAGACAATACAAAGGAAAATATAGCCTAGATATCTGCCCCACATTACTGCCGTCCCTGATATATGAAATCCCCCAATTAATCCCCCATTATATCAAATTCATTATCAAAGTATTACCAACACACTAAACATGTCACAGATAAATCCAGATATAAATTGAATGAGTTTCATAAATAAGGAATCACGGGGATTAGCGATAATAATGTTCCTATTAAATATGTATTCCAGCAACAAGGGTCGCCATTACTCATCCCCAGGGAGCGTGATGCTTGTAATCAGCTCTCTGATTATAATGATTAATCAGGAAGCTGATTACATTGATTAATCAGGGGTCGTTACAAGCATTAATGCTTGTAATGTGTGATGATTACAAGCTCCCTGCTTGCTTGTAACTAGCCTGCAGGGATCCTTGGCTAGCAAGCATGGAGGGTCCTCACCCTACCGAGAAGGCTAGTAATAACACGCAATAAAACAGGACCCGTCCAACACAGGAAACGTCCAACACAGGACCCGTCCAACACAGGACCCGTCCAACACAGGAAACGTCCAACACAGGACCCGTCCAACACCGGACCCGTCCAACACAGGACCCTTCCAACACCTGTTGATTGTACAACCTGTACACCTGTTGATTGACAGTTGAGAGGCGGGACCAAAGAGCCAGAGCTCAACCCCCGCAAGCACAACTAGGTGAGTACACAGGACCCGTCCAACACAGGACCCGTCCAACACATGACCCGTCCAACACAGGACCCGTTCAACACTCCCCGTCCAACACAGGACCCGTCCAACACATGACCCGTCCAACACAGGACCCGTCCAACACAGGAAACGTCCAACATCGGACCCGTCCAACACCGGACCCGTCCAACACAGGACCCCGTCCAACACAGGACCCGTCCCACACAGTACCCGTCCAACACAGGACCAGTCCAACACAGGACCCGTCCAACACAGGACCCGTCCCACACAGTACCCGTCCCACACAGTACCCGTCCAATACAGGACCCGTCCAACACAGGACCCGTCCAACACAGGACCCGTCCAACACAGGACTCGTCAAAGAGGATTAAATGTTAAATCGACACACGACTGCAACAATTTCATTAGATTTGAAATATATTAATATGCTTTGAAAATGGGTGTTGTAACCCCAGAGAGAAGCCCACTCTGCCGTGCGAGCACAGCAGAGTATTCAACTCATCTGTAATATCTGCATATTTCTGCGTGACGACTTCCGCTTTTTAGCCCTCATTAGATGCATTTTTTTCCTCTCGGCCATAATATGTCATATTATGATATATATGCAACACACGTCTCTTGTAACGCTTCGGTTGCAACCGGTCCTGACGCACTCACTCACTCACTCACGACTTCCTCACGCACTCACCATATCAACCCACCTCTCCTCGGCCTTCCACTCCGCCTGTTGCGAATCCATTTATGGATTCTCGCAGTATTTCATTTATTGAGAAATTTAAAATATATATTATATGTGTGTGTTGGCGTTTATAATATGTTCAGTAGGACATGGGAACGTAATTGGAGACGTGGCTGGCTTCGTTGAGTAGACCTGAAGTGGACCAGTGTTGTAGCACCTGTGTGTTTGGTGGACCGGTGTTGTGGCACCTGTGTGTTTGGTGGACCGGTGTTGTAGCACCTGTGTGTTTGGTGGACCGGTGTTGAAGCACCTGTGTGTTTGGTGGACCGGTGTTGAAGCACCTGTGTGTTTGGTGGACCGGTGTTGAAGCACCTGTGTGTTTGGTGGATCGGTGTTGTAGCACCTGTGTGTTTGGTGGACCGGTGTTGTGGCACCTGTGTGTTTGGTGGACCGGTGTTGTGGCACCTGTGTGTTTGGTGGACCGGTGTTGTGGCACCTGTGTGTTTGGTGGACCGGTGTTGTGGCACCTGTGTGTTTGGTGGACCGGTGTTGAAGCACCTGTGTGTTTGGTGGATCGGTGTTGTAGCACCTGTGTGTTTGGTGGACCGGTGTTGTGGCACCTGTGTGTTTGGTGGACCGGTGTTGTGGCACCTGTGTGTTTGGTGGACCGGTGTTGAAGCACCTGTGTGTTTGGTGGACAAGTATTGCTAGACGTGACCAACTGTTGTGTTGTCAGATGTCGTCTCTTTATCTGTATTAATAAAGATGGAAATGTTCGTTTGTACATAACCGCTAATCTCCGAAAGTTCTTCACCGATTGCTTTGAAATTTTCACACAATGTTCCATTCGCATCCGAGCGGGTTTTTATAGACATACTATGTAGATGTCACGTCTGTGACGGTAAAAAAACATGCTTTTTCTGTAAATTTGTGTTTTTCATGTGAGGGGAAATCTTCGAAACCTCTTTGCCGATTGCTTTGAAATTTTGACACAATGTTGCATTCGAATAGGCGCGTCTTTTTATATACCTACTATATACATGCCTCACCTGTGACAGGTAAAAACCATACGTTTTTGAAAAACAGCGCCATCTGTTGCACATAAGACCAACACACGCTATACTAAATATGTTGCGATTCCATTTCAATGTTTCCGATTTCATTGATAAATTGAATTTTCATAAATTACGATTTATTTTAATTTTGATTTAATTATTTTCTGTGACATTGCCTTGGAATTGAGCTGTGTTGTTTACCATAATGTTCATTTTGTATGTTTAAGTATAGATGCCACACCTGTGACAGGTAAAAACATTCTCTTTTTAAGAAACAGCGCCATATGTTGCACATAAGAGCAACTCTTACATCAAATACACCAGCTTGATCCTTACATCAAATACGTTGCTATACTAAATAGGTTACGAATAAATAAATATCAAAATTTATTTGTAATTGTCTGGTGTAATGAATGATCCAGCTGAATATATTCCCCTCCCCCCCCCCCCCCGTAATACGTTGTGAAGGAAAGCATTGCACATTTCCTGTTTAGAACAACATTGTTACTCAATTACCTTTGCCGCGCGGAGCATAATTAGGTAATCCGAGTCCCGTGGCATCCCGCTCGGCGACAACTCTTACCAGACACAGCCGGTAATCTACTTATGCTAGAGAGCTTCTCGGTTTGTGCTTATTTTGCCTCAAAATAATAATAATAATGATAACTGGTTACAGTTATCATTGGTCCAATAGGTGAGGGGGCGTAGCTCAGTGTGTGGTCACACGGTCGACGGTAGGCCAGGTGCTCAGGGCACTGTGGTCTCTATGGTCGGTAGGGGGATAGCACTCTCTCGACCCGAAGCCTTGTATTCAGCAGCTTCAGGTGTGTAAACACGGTTGATGGACGCAGGTAAAATGCGTGACGCACGTAAAATGCGTGACGCAGGTGTATTGTGTGACGCAGGTGTACAGTGTGACGCAGGTGTACAGTGTGACGCAGGTGTACCGTGTGACGCAGGTGTACAGTGTGACGCAGGTGTACAGTGTGACGCAGGTGTACCGTGTGACGCAGTAAACCATGGAGTAGTTACCGGTGCACATAACTACGCCTTAACAACCACTCCCACACACAAACAACAAACAACCTCAGAAAGATGTAACTCACCGAGAAGTATAACTTCATTATACATATTTGTATGCTCTGAATGCTATCATACATAACAGGATGCTATCATACACATAGCATAGAATGGTATCATACACATGGCATAGAATGCTATCATACACATGGCATAGGATGCTATCATACACATGGCATAGGATGCTATCATACACATGACATAGAATGCTATCATACACATGACATAGGATGCTATCATACACATGGCATAGAATGCTATCATACACATGGCATAGAATGCTATCATACACATGGCATAGGATGCTATCATACACATGGCATAGGATGCTATCATATACATGGCATAGAATGCTATCGGACCCGTCACAACAGAAGCCAGAGAATCAATTATTAACCCAAGACGCTGCTTCTACACGGTACGTTACACGCTACGTCACACGGTACGTCGCGCGGTACGTCGCACGGCAAGTCACATCCAGGAACCATTAATTGACGTTTTGTTCAGACAGCATTTTGAACAAATATAACGTCCAGATATTCGACTCCTTGAAAGACCAGCAACTAAGTAGCGTTCAATTACCATATAAATCAACAGCTTTTGTTCATTTCTCTCAATTTGGAGACGACTTATAAGATGGACTGGAAGCTGCAACTCGACCCGATTGAGTTTGCAAAAAAAAAAAGAAGTTTTGCAATCCGATAGACAATCTGGTGACGAGTAGATTGAGTTGCTGAAGTTGACAGCGATGATTTGTGGTCAAGAGTGCCCAAGGAAAGGTGAGTCCTTTTCACCTTTTCCAAAGGTGAAAAAGGACTCACCTTTCCAAAGGTGAAAAAGGACTCAAAGGTGAACACTAAAAGGTGTTCTTGTTCACCTGGTGCTTCCTTATATCAGTCAGTCACTCCTCAATCCAATCAGTTTCATTGGCTTAATCTGCCATTAAAAGTTATTTGAGGCTTTCAGAACGTTACATTATAATATGAAATAAACCTCAATTATATCCTCTTGATCTTCCAGCTGCTTTGTTCACGTTGAAATGAGTTGTCAGTTTAGTCTAGTTCCCCCTCTTTTGTTTTGCATTTTCTACTTCTCAATTGTAATTATTCCAACGGTGTGTGTGTGTGTGTGTGTGTGTGTATATATATATATATATATATATATATATATATATATATATATATATATATATATATATATATATATATATATATATATATATATATATATGCACTCAAGAGAGGTATTCCACGCTCCTCAGTCTCTACACATTAGGAGTATACCTAAAATATACTCCCAGGAGTATAGTCTTGGACTGGGGATCTGACGGCTGAGTGGGCAGCGCTCGGGATTCGTAGTCCTAAAGTTCCGGGTTCGATCCCTGGTGGAGGCTGAAAGAAATGGGGAGAGTTTCTTTCACCCTGATGCGCCTGTTCACCTAGTAGTAAATAGGAACCTGGGCGTTAGACAGCTACTACGGGTTGCTTCCTGGGGGTGTGTAAGAAAAAAGAAGGCGTGGTCGAGGACCGGGCCGCAGGGACGCTAATCCCCGAAATCATCTCAAGATAACCTCAAGATTAAGAGGATTAAAGTATGCTTGTTGGTTGGCCAGTCACCGTCTTAATCACTCTCGTGAGAGGCCTTAAGCCTAACACAAAAGGGTCATTCCATCTCAAATCACCAGATCACCAAGTCATTCCATCTCGAGTCCCCTTTGGCTCCCACTCGACCCTCTCCAAATGCCATGAAATTTTGTAGTAAGGTAGCCCTAAACCCCAAATGAAAATGTGCAAAATATTAGAGCTCAATCTGCTTTGGTTCTTAAATAACAGGACCACATTGAACGGGCTCTCGTCCCGTTAATGTGTAAATCCTACGAAAATTATAAACTTTGACCCTTTTTAAATCACGTCTAGTGCCCAGAAAGGTGTGAAATTTGGCATACCAGGGCACCATTTGGTGCGGGATACAGCAGTCATCAAAAAAGTAGTTTGGGTAGCCATTCAGTAGCTACCAATCCGTGCTAATATCACTGCCAATATATCTCAAAATATCTCAATATGCGTCATTCCCAATTTGGTTTTGAATATCTTTTTGTACGGAAGATATACATTGTTTACCTTGTGACTTGAACACCCAAATGTCAGAGAATGTGTTACAGCCTGGGTCGTGACCCCAGCCAGACCCCAGGGTCGTGACCCCAGCCAGACCCCAGGGTCGTGACCCAAACCAGACCCCAGGGTCGTGACCCAGCCAGACCCCAGGGTCGTGACACAGCCAAACCCCAGGGTCGTGACCCAGCCAGACCCCAGGGTCGTGACACAGCCAAACCCCAGGGTCGTGACCCAGCCAGACCCCAGGGTCGTGACCCAGCCAGACCCCAGGGTCGTGACACAGCCAGACCCCAGGGTCGTGACACAGCCAGACCCCAGGGTCGTGACCCAGCCAGACCCCAGGGTCGTGACCCAGCCAGACCCCAGGGTCGTGACACAGCCAGACCCCAGGGTCGTGACACAGCCAGACCCCAGGGTCGTGACCCAGCCAGACCCCAGGGTCGTGACCCAGCCAGACCCCAGGGTCGTGACACAGCCAGACCCCAGGGTCGTGACACAGCCAGACAGCCAGACCCCAGGGTCGTGACCCAGCCAGACCCCAGGGTCGTGACACAGCCAGACCCCAGGGTCGTGACACAGCCAGACAGCCAGACCCCAGGGTCGTGACGCAGCCAGACCCCAGGGTCGTGACACACTTCACAGCCAGACCCCAGAAGTTTGACAAAGTAGATATTGAAGCAATGTTTCAATTACAAAATAGTAGAACCAGCGGACATAATTGGAACCTGGAAACCCAGATGAGTCACAAGGACGTCAGAAAGAAGTGTTCCAGTCCACGGACCAGATTCACGAAGCAGTTACGCAAGCACTTACGAACCTGTCCATCTTTTCTCAATCTTTGGCGGCTTTGTTTACAATTATTAAAACTGTTAATGAGCTCCGAGGCACCAGGAGGCAGTTAATAACAATAACAACAGTTGACTGGGAAGTTTTCATGCTTGTAAACTGTTTAATAAACGTAACCAAAGCCGTCAAAGATTGAGGAAAGATGTACACGTTCGTAAGTGTTTGCGTAACTGCTTCGTGAATCTGGCCCCCAGAGTCGTAAATAAGTGGAACAGAAATATTGAGGAGATTGTCAAGATCAATTCGATATACAGTATTAAATATTAATATGATAAGAAAAACGAGTGAAAAAAAGAGACTGCAATGAACTAATGAAACTCCAAAGGCGGACCTAAGGAGCATACGCTCGACTCTGCAAGCACAACTATGTGAATACAACCAGGTGACGTCACACACACACACACACACACACACACACACACACACACACACACACACACACACACACACACACACACACGCACACACACACACACACGCACACACACACACACACACACACACACACACACACACACACACACACACACACACACACACACACACACACGGGCGCGCGCGCACACACACACACACACACACACACACAAGATCTAATTATCCAGTTTTTTAGTGGTAATAATACATATGTTGTATATTTCATTCATAGCAACATACCATCATATTTGGAGGACGAGTTACATCCTCCTACATAAGAATAATGTGATACATTGTACCTCAACACACAGCCATCACCACATGTACAACACAAGCAGCATGGGCAGCATGGTGGGTAAAAGCACACCGTCTCCAACATACTCTGAATATGATGCAGTTCTTCAGACAAAATTTTAACGACGATTCATCCAGTGACAACCCCCAAGGTGGCCACCCGACACTCCACTGTAACGAGGCGGGCAGGTAGTGTGGGAACCGACCTGTGAGATTTATATTTATTTAATTTATATGAATTTATATTGAATTTATATTTACGTTAATTTATATACTTCGATAGCAATTTGTATAATGATAAGTGGACTGTATTTCTGCAATAATCTTATAATCTCACAAATCGATCCTCTACACATTAGGGGGGGTTTATATTACACATATGCAGCCAATCAAATTACAGTAATAGCTACATACATTGATGAGGTTCCTTCTCTTATAGTACAGCAGGTTAGTCCACCAGGTATAACTAGAGTGTAGACACCAAATTATCCTCTTTGAGGTAGCTTCTATCACCCAGTAACTGGTGCACATAATCTTGCATCCTCGTCTTGACCTGTCAAAAGTGCGCTAGCTGTGAAGCCAGAATCCTATATATGACAAGCTATATCAGAGAAAACACTATACAGAACATTGAAGACCTGGCTTAATTACCTTTAGTATGAGGCGATTTCGCGTTCTAACCGGCTAACCCTATATCCTGACATTTATGGCCATAAATGAATGATAAACGGGTTTCGGATAGACACTTAACTTGTATTTGTAGACAGCGTGTTGACAATGGTACACCTTTGGGTTCCATAACACTACGTCCAAGTAAATTTAACAGGAGCCGAATTTGCTCCCGTGTGAGCCTCTGGTCTCAATATAAACAACAATGGCTGCCCTCCTTCCCCACTCTGACGCCTAGCTTACATTGTCCAGATTTCAGAAAGTGATAGAAGGGTCACATTTACTCTACTTTAATATTGATAATTAAGTTAATTTATATAAGATGTTTTTATGATGGTAAAGTCCAAAGACTAATGTATTTAAGAATAATTCCCAGCAGAATAGCTGGTGAATTATAATAGTATGTGGTGATGATATCCCGTTTTCTTTAGACGGTAATTCCACTACAAGTTACGTTTTCTATGGGTAACTTGTTGGTAATACAGTTATTATCTGTATGATTATTAAATGGTGTCGGATTTTCCGACATAATTCCCCAGGGGGCTGCTCACGGGTCGAAGTCCTATTTAGAACAGACGAACACCGATACTCCTCCTTCAAATTATTAGATTAATTTGATGTTAGTAGTTAGTAATCACACATTTGTGCGTCTGTTCGTACAGGACGGATGTCCCGTACTAGAGTTGTAGGGGTTAGAAGTCTAATGCGATTTCATTTCCCTGTCAACTCTTGAAAGGCTAATATTCAAGCCTTATTACATATTATTTAACCCAGAAGACTGGATGTGATCAAGTACTACAGTCAAGTATGATTCAGGGACTGCAGTGAGATCAGTGACATTAGATATAACTTGAAGTTTCTTCAGGTAACTGGTCACTGATATATAAACACTGAGGCCCATGGAATACATCTTGATTAAATAATAAATGTATCAAATCAGTCATCAGATTTATTAGGGTTTAATTTAGTTAATTGATTCAGAAGATTGAATAGCTCATCATTAAAGTAAAGTATGGTTCTGAGACTGCAGTGGGTTCAGTGACATTGGTCGCAGTGACTTGTAGCTGTTTTAGGCTACTGTTCACTGATTTGCCACTGAGGCCTCATGAACTCATCTCCAGCTTTAAATGATGATACTAACATCAACCTCTGTTACTATAGTCAGCTGTAATCTCCTTAGTATAATGCTACTGGAGAAATATAATCAGCTGACAAATTTAGATCTCTACTGGTATTGTTTATCTGCAGGCTTAGGTCTCCTCAGGCTTGATACTGGGCCTGAGAGTAATTTACCTCCTGCAGAGTTTAACATGGTTATACCCTGATATTTAGTAGGGCTACCGATGAATTGATGGTAGTAGTCTGTCCCCACAAGGACAGCCATTTGGCATTTGATTTGCTTAAATTTACCTGCAGCTGCTTGATAATAGCTTTCCAGGTCAGCATAATCAACTGTTGATTGTTGTGACAAATCTTCACATTTCTTGATCTGTCTTGTTAAATGGCATTTAAGACCTGCAAGGGTTCTTTTCATTCTCCCTGCATTATCCATACTGGCTAGTTGGTGAAGCCTTGTGGGGCTTGTACTTGGGCTGCTCATAATACTGAACAAGCACTGATGGTAGCCTAGGGTAAAATGCACTCTCTAGGCAATAATCCTACCTCTACTAGAGGTTAGCACTTAAAATTAATACACATTATATATATACAATCATACACACTAATGATTTGAGTGATAAACCAGTGTCACTGGAAGTACCTTTAGGTTAGCTCTTCTATATCACCCTAGGATGGTAGAGACACTAATTAATCACTCAAAGGTGTAATGATCATAAGTAAATTATTATATATACAACTCAATTCGAGTTGATAAAAATTACACCCAAAATAGGGTCTGGACCATCCATTAATGGTGTTAGGTTGTTCAATATAGTACAACTGACTATAGTAATAATGGGACTAGGATGAACAATAATAGTTCAACTAGTCAATGGTTAATATCCTACCCTGTTGTGGGTTGGCAATTAGTAAATATTATACTGTGATCACTAGTGCAATATATTAAATAATTCTCTATTTTGGAGAAATAATATACACAATTATTGATAATAGCCTCTTAATTAGCCTCTATGAAACTTCTAATATTATCAAGAAGTATTAAATATTATTAGTGACCTCGCGAAATAAAGTCCACAAAATTCGTAGATAATCTCTCGCGAAATGTAACACCACGAAATCCGTGAACAATCTCGCGAAGACACAGTCACTAATTTGGCTGGATTCTATATTAGCGCTGTCATTTCACGAAATAACACGCCACCAAATATCTGTGGGTGTGCATGAAACCGCTGACGAAGCTGAACTGGGCTGAGGGAGGCTCCTGAGCTCCCTCGAGGCTAGGCTGCCGTCTATGACTGGCTGGCTTTGTTTAAATAACACTGCACTAGTATATTTAATGAATCCACTGGATAACTGGTTCATCCGGTACTAAGATGACCAAATGTGGGTTCAAAGGATCAAATAATCCGTCATCCGGTTCGAAGATGACCAAATAATGTGGGAACCGACCTGTGAGATTTATATTTATTTAATTTATATGAATTTATATAGAATTTATATTTACGTTAATTTATATACTTCGATAGCAATTTGTATAATGATAAGTGGACTGTATTTCTGCAATAATCTTATAATCTCACAAATCGATCCTCTACACATTAGGGGGGGTTTATATTACACATATGCAGCCAATCAAATTACAGTAATAGCTACATACATTGATGAGGTTCCTTCTCTTATAGTACAGCAGGTTAGTCCACCAGGTATAACTAGAGTGTAGACACCAAATTATCCTCTTTGAGGTAGCTTCTATCACCCAGTAACTGGTGCACATAATCTTGCATCCTCGTCTTGACCTGTCAAAAGTGCGCTAGCTGTGAAGCCAGAATCCTATATATGACAAGCTATATCAGAGAAAACACTATACAGAACATTGAAGACCTGGCTTAATTACCTTTAGTATGAGGCGATTTCGCGTTCTAACCGGCTAACCCTATATCCTGACATTTATGGCCATAAATGAATGATAAACGGGTTTCGGATAGACACTTAACTTGTATTTGTAGACAGCGTGTTGACAATGGTACACCTTTGGGTTCCATAACACTACGTCCAAGTAAATTTAACAGGAGCCGAATTTGCTCCCGTGTGAGCCTCTGGTCTCAATATAAACAACAATGGCTGCCCTCCTTCCCCACTCTGACGCCTAGCTTACATTGTCCAGATTTCAGAAAGTGATAGAAGGGTCACATTTACTCTACTTTAATATTGATAATTAAGTTAATTTATATAAGATGTTTTTATGATGGTAAAGTCCAAAGACTAATGTATTTAAGAATAATTCCCAGCAAAATAGCTGGTGAATTATAATAGTATGTGGTGATGATATCCCGTTTTCTTTAGACGGTAATTCCACTACAAGTTACGTTTTCTATGGGTAACTTGTTGGTAATACAGTTATTATCTGTATGATTATTAAATGGTGTCGGATTTTCCGACAGGTAGGGAGGGGTGGAGGCTGGCTGGCTGCCTGGCTGGCTGGCTGGCTGGCTGGCTTGTTGGCTGGCTGGTTGACTGGCTGGCTGGCTGGTTGGTTGGTTGGCTGGCTGGCTGGCTGGCTGGCTGGCTGGCTGGTTGGTTGGTTGGCTGGCTGGCTGGCTGGCTGGCTGGCTGGCTGGCTGGCTGGCTGGCTGGTTGGCTGGCTGGCTGGCTGGCTGGCTGGCTGGCTGACTGGCTGCCTGGCTGGCTGGCTGGCTGGTTGGTTGACTGACTGGCTGGCTGGCTGGCTGGCTGGCTGGTTGGTTGGCTGGCTGGCTGGCTGGTTGGTTGGCTGGCTGGCTGGCTGGTTGGCTGGTTGGCTGGCTGCCTGGCTAACTGGCTGGCTGACTGGCTGGCAGGGAGGTAGGGAGAGAAGACAGGCAGACCAGCAAGGAGATAGGAAGGTAGGCAAGGAGGAGGAGAAGAGGTCGACAGAGAGCAGAGAGAAGAGGAGGCATCAACACATCAACAACAATACAACAACAACAACAACAACAATCATCTCCATAATAACCCGAATCACGGTGGAACAAAAAAAAAAAAAATAACAAAAATTGTATAAATGGTTTGGTCAATATCTTATCGGAACATTTTGGCGGGCAGGTGTCGAGTTGGTGATTAACGACTTTTAAACGCGTTCTGGTCGCGGGCAAGACAGAGCTGGCCGCCTGCCTCACCTTTTGTGGTCACTATCATAAGTTGGTTCACCATCCACACCACCACCAGTCACCACAGACACCACCAGTCACCACCAACCACCACCACACCACCATCGTCACCACCATCACCACCACCATCACCACCACCACCACCATCACCACCACCATCACCACCACCACCACCACCATCACCATCACCACCATCACCACCACCATCACCACCACCATCACCATCACCACCATCACCACCACCACCACCACCACCACCACCACCACCACCATCACCACCACCACCACCACCAGAGCACCACCACCGGACAGACTAATTATACAGTGGGTTGAGGCAATAATTGAATCTGCATAAGTTAATTAGACCATACAAATATGGTCAACACTTAGCTTAACTTTGGTGGCAATGGCAGGGTGGGGGGGGGGGACACGTACTGTGTAGGGGGGGAGTGGTCACACTGAAGGGGGGGAAATATTTTTTTTTTAGGTGGGGGGTGGGGGGGGAGTATCGAATTATCAGGGGAAAGCGCCAAGCCATCACGACTATAGCACTTGGAAGGGATCATGATAAGGATTTGGGATGGGACTAGGGGGGGGGGGAAGGAATGGTTCCCAACCACTTGGACGGTCGGGGATTGAACGCCGACCTGCATGAAGCGAGACCTTCGCTCTACCGACCAGCCCAAGTGGTTGGGTTGGGGGGGGGAGTGTGAGATGGGCAATGGGACGGGTAGTAGATATGTTGTATATGTAGTGGTGGTGGTGACAGTGAAGGGTAGTGGTGGTGGTGGTGACAGTGAAGGGTAGTGGTGGTGGTGGTGACAGTGAAGGGTAGTGGTGGTGGTGGTGACAGTGAAGGGTAGTGGTGGTGGTGGTGACAGTGAAGGGTAGTGGTGGTGGTGGTGACTGTGAAGGGTAGTGATGGTGGTGGTGACTGTGAAGGGTAGTGGTGGTGGTGGTGACTGTGAAGGGTAGTGGTGGTGGTGACTGTGAAGGGTAGTGGTGGTGGTGGTGACTGTGAAGGGTAGTGGTGGTGGTGGTGACTGTGAAGGGTAGTGGTGGTGGTGGTGACTGTGAAGGGTAGTGGTGGTGGTGGTGACTGTGAAGGGTAGTGGTGGTGGTGGTGACTGTGAAGGGTAGTGGTGGTGGTGGTGACTGTGAAGGGTAGTGGTGGTGGTGGTGACTGTGAAGGGTAGTGGTGGTGGTGGTGACTGTGAAGGGTAGTGGTGGTGGTGGTGACTGTGAAGGGTAGTGGTGGTGGTGGTGACTGTGAAGGGTAGTGGTGGTGGTGGTGACTGTGAAGGGTAGTGGTGGTGGTGGTGACTGTGAAGGGTAGTGGTGGTGGTGGTGACTGTGAAGGGTAGTGGTGGTGGTGGTGACTGTGAAGGGTAGTGGTGGTGGTGGTGACTGTGAAGGGTAGTGGTGGTGGTGGTGACTGTGAAGGGTAGTGGTGGTGGTGGTGACTGTGAAGGGTAGTGGTGGTGGTGGTGACTGTGGAGAGTGACTGTGAAGGGTAGTGGTGGTGGTGGTGACTGTGAAGGGTAGTGGTGGTGGTGGTGACTGTGAAGGGTAGTGGTGGTGGTGGTGACTGTGAAGGGTAGTGGTGGTGGTGGTGACTGTGAAGGGTAGTGGTGGTGGTGGTGACTGTGAAGGGTAGTGGTGGTGGTGGTGACTGTGGAGAGTGACTGTGAAGGGTAGTGGTGGTGGTGGTGACTGTGAAGGGTAGTGGTGGTGGTGGTGACTGTGAAGGGTAGTGGTGGTGGTGGTGACTGTGAAGGGTAGTGGTGGTGGTGGTGACTGTGAAGGGTAGTGGTGGTGGTGGTGACTGTGAAGGGTAGTGGTGGTGGTGGTGACTGTGAAGGGTAGTGGTGGTGGTGGTGACTGTGAAGGGTAGTGGTGGTGGTGGTGACTGTGAAGGGTAGTGGTGGGTGGTGGTGACTGTGAAGGGTAGTGGTGGTGGTGGTGACTGTGAAGGGTAGTGGTGGTGGTGGTGACTGTGAAGGGTAGTGGTGGTGGTGGTGACTGTGAAGGGTAGTGGTGGTGGTGGTGACTGTGAAGGGTAGTGGTGGTGGTGGTGACTGTGAAGGGTAGTGGTGGTGGTGGTGACTGTGAAGGGTAGTGGTGGTGGTGGTGACTGTGAAGGGTAGTGGTGGTGGTGGTGACTGTGAAGGGTAGTGGTGGTGGTGGTGACTGTGAAGGGGTGACTGTGAAGGGTAGTGGTGGTGGTGGTGACTGTGGAGAGTGACTGTGAAGGGTAGTGGTGGTGGTGGTGACTGTGAAGGGTAGTGGTGGTGGTGGTGACTGTGAAGGGGTGACTGTGAAGGGTAGTGGTGGTGGTGGTGACTGTGGAGAGTGACTGTGAAGGGTAGTGGTGGTGGTGGTGACTGTGAAGGGTAGTGGTGGTGGTGGTGAGAGTGAGGGTGACTGAAGGGTAGTGGTGGTGAGAGTGAGGGTGACTGTGAAGGGTAGTGGTGGTGGTGACAGTGGAGGACGACTGTGAAGGGTAGTGGTGGTGGTGGTGACTGTGGAGAGTGACTGTGAAGGGTAGTGGTGGTGGTGGTGAGAGTGAGGGTGACTGAAGGGTAGTGGTGGTGAGAGTGAGGGTGACTGTGAAGGGTAGTGGTGGTGGTGACAGTGGAGGACGACTGTGAAGGGTAGTGGTGGTGGTGGTGACTGTGGAGAGTGACTGTGAAGGGTAGTGATGGTGGTAACAGTGAGGGTAACTGTGAACCTTCACAACTCTCACACTAAGAAACAAACAACTCCTTCTTAACCCCCCCCCCCCCCAGAAACCACTCACACACACACTAACCACTGCAACAAACACGAATATTTAATTCCACGTCAACTGTGCAGCTTGACAGCCTCCATACGGTGAACAGTGCACATCAGCGAGCACTGACGTTAACGACCCCTAAACACACACACATTAACACTGTTCACCTCACAAGTGATGTTACGTCCCACGTTAGTGTGACATGTAATTAGTGAGGCCTGGCTCCAATTACATTATTCTGAAATACAACTTCTCCGCTGAGCCTAACTGAGCCTAACTGAACTTACACTCATTGCTGGACTCTAAAGTGCATTATTTCAGACGTCTTCTCCAAGACGATGAAGTGGTATCCAGCCTGAGTCATTAAGATATAAGTCTTAAGTATCGAACGAAGCAACAACTGAACTATGTCTACCAGGGGCCAGATTCACGAAGCAGTTACGCAAGCACTTACGAACCTGTACATCTTTTCTCCATCTTTGGCGGCTTTGTTTACAATTATTAAACAGTTAATGAGCTCTGAAGCACCAGGAGGCTGTTTATAACAATAACAACAGTTGATTGTCAAGTTTTCATGCTTGTAAAGTGTTTAATAAATGTAACCAAAGCCGTCAAAGATTGAGGAAAGATGTACACGTTCGTAAGTACTTGCGTAACTGCTTCGTGAATCTGGTCCCAGGAGCGCCCTCTGTCCGAGACCAGCCCGTCCTCATCAACCAACCCGTCCTCATCAACCAGTCCTGCCTCATCAACAAAGGCCAACTGCTCGTCAATCGAGCCGCCAAACTACCAGTTTATTAATGAAAACCGGTTATCACAAGTGATAACTTGTGATAACCGTTATCACAAGTGATAACCAAGTGATGCTTCAATCACATACTTCAAATATAAGTAAATACAAATAATCGCCAACAAAACCTAACCTATCTTATGTTTAACAATACATTGAACTTTAACGTATTTTAATATTATTATATAAATGAGAACAAACATATTTGTAATGCACAAAAATACGTTAACATTGACGAATGCGTCTGTAGGGAGGTGGGAGGGGGGAGGGGGTGTGGACGGCCGCCGCTTTAACGAGCCTGGCCTGAGGACAGGTTACCTGCAGCACACAATCACCGTCACAACACCATACAACCAACACAATTCACTTTAGTATTTAGCATTACCTCCCACAACTACTTTATTATATCACACCAACCACTCACCACACACACACACACACACACACACACACACACACACACACACACACACACACACACACACACACACACACACACACACACACACACAGTCCAGCTACGGTGTATTGTTCCCTGTATCCACGCAACTCAGGCGCGACCAATTAAGGAATAACTATAGCAGGCAACACGTGTGGTGGAGGAGCTAGGGTTTCCTTGTCAACACAGCAGGTGTTTAACACCTGTGTTGAATAGTACTTCTCCAGCCCTGTGTGTGTGTGTGTGTGTGTGTGTGTGTGTGTGTGTGTGTGTGTGTGTGTGTGTGTGTGTGTGTGTGTGTGTGTGTGTGTGTGTGTGTGTGTGTGCGTGTGTGGGCCTCACAGACAACATAGCGTCATTACATCTAGTGGGCTAAATGTCCTGAACTGTGAAATAACAATAAAGTTTTGCTATTACAGCATTTTATATTTACAAAATTGTCCCATTTTAATTTTAATGAAAGATATTTTCATAATTGTTTTTTAATAATAACACAGTTATCAATAAAATAAACTACAAATATGAATTGTGACGGTAATACAAATCATAACATGCATATTGTACATGTGTATTCTATATTACATTTAGATACAAAATGTATCTGCATTTTTATCTTCATTCAACACATTCTCTTAATTTACAAGTTAAGTTTATCTCTTAATGCACAAGGATGACAGATGTTTATGAGTAAATCTGCATAAATTGTATTGTAAACATCATACCATAAAGTGGTGTCTTAAAACTACGTTCAATCACTGTAAACTTCGTATTTACAAATGATTATCTGTATTTACAAATGATTATCTGTATTTACAAATGATCTTGTCTGTCTGTCTAAGATTGTATGCAAGACGCTTAGGGACCAGCCCCAAACAACTTTGCAACTTGAAACCTGGGAGTTATGTGAGTGCCATAGGCCAGTCAGGGTCGGCCCAAGTGCCACTTAAAAAAATATGGGGATCAATATCGACTCCCCCTGCGACTTTCACGAAGTCTGAAATAAAATCGGGATGTGTTTTCCAGTGAGTTAAAGGTTTCCCCCCACCATTTAACCCGGTATTTTTATGGGTTACTCAAAAAGATGAACGTGAATTCATTCGGGTTACTGGATTAAATTTTCAGAGAGAGAGAGAGAGAGAGAGAGAGAGAGAGAGAGGAGAGAGAGAGAGAGAGGAGAGAGAGAGAGAGAGAGAGAGAGAGAGAGAAGGGAAGTTGGAGTACAGATGAGAGGAAGAGATGGGGACAAAAGAGGGAGGGGGAGATTGAAAGAGAAACTGGAGAAGGGTAGCGAGGGAAAGGGGGGAGAGCGAGACCCGGGCACCGCCTGGTATTCTATGTAGTGTCTAAGTATTAGTCATCTCTCTCACTTTGAAGGATTAAGTGCAGCGTTAATTTGACAGCTGTGGCTGAGGAGTCCGTCAGTATGGGTCTGCCGTCGTTGTCTTCTATAACTGGAGGTCTTTCTTGTGTGTGTGTGTGTGTGTGTGTGTGTGTGTGTGTGTGTGTGTGTGTGTGTGTGTTAGACTGAAATTCGACACTTAGGATTGTTCATTGAAATCCTTGCATGTCCATATCCGACATATATACATGTTTATGCAAGATATACATACATGCTTACAAGATATATATATATATATATATATATATATATATATATATATATATATATATATATATATATATATATATATATATATATATATATATATATATATATATATATAACTAACTGAAAACTCTATATATATATATATATAACTAACTGAAAATATATATATATATATAACTAACTGAAATATATATATATATATATATATATATATATATATATATATATATATATATATATATATATATATATATATATATATATATATATATATACCTTTTCAATAACCTATAAACATACAAGGGCCAACTCCAAATTATGGACATATATATATATCTATAATCCGCCACATACAACCATACATCAGTACCCACCATAAACACATGACTACTTCCGCCAGAGGTGGGTGGAGGTGACTGGAGGCCGTAAGAAGGTTCTTGCGGCCCCGTCCACTAACCCCAGGTAGTTCACACCTGAGGACGGGAATATAATCTATACAAAGTTCGGAGGCATCGTCTCAAATGCGACCTGGAACGACCTCCGCCGCCCGCCAAACTGGGGGTGAAAATTCGTTTTCATTCGCCAGAGACCCCCATTTGTTATTTTTTTCCATCCAGGGTGAAAAAAAAAACAAATAAAGATCCCCGTTTCTGCCAGCACTGGGGAATGTAAGGATGAGAAGGTTTCGGGCTGGTTCGACTCCCACTGGGCGTGAAACATTATGTGATGGTGTTCATCCTGGAATGAAAGCCCGGAGTATATGATGGTAAGAGGATCATGCTAGCTCTCAGAGGAAGTTTTTTCCTATCTCTATAGGACTCGAGCAGTCTCGGGGGAGGAACAGACATGCACATCTCTCCGATATCATATGATGCTAAACATCTTCTATAGGGATCTTGAAACTGGTGGAAAACATTTTTTTTTATTTTTTTTAATAAATATTTAAATTTTTGGTGTTGTTTAGGTTGTTAGGTACAGTAAGGGAGTGCAGTTATACCCAGCTGGTAGTCTGCTCACGCAGCATAAACCACTAAAAGCAGCATTAAAACTTCAATGTGAATATGGGCAAAACAGCAGCAATAGTAAAAAAGCCAAAGTTAAAACAAAAGTTAATTTAATAAAACAAAATAAAAGTTACTTTAACACCTGCAATAAAACTGTCTTTGAACACGAAGTATAACAGACACAAATAAAATGAAAGCATAAACATTAATTTCAACTTCAATGACCCGGACGCTGAAAATAACAAAGTATAATACGCGAAGAGCAACAATATATATATATATATATATATATATATATATATATATATATATATATATATATATATATATATATATATATATATATATATATATATATATTAGTCGCTTAGCGCCTTAGCCATGCCTTAGTGAAAATCAGCGCCAATCAGCCCCTTAGTGTGCCAATCCAGAGAGGAAATGCTCACTGCATCCATGGTTCCTGCCCGCCATCTGAGGAGCTGGAGGAGCTGTTCAACTTGTGACAAGTAGCCTTGTACCCCGCCAATGTTGTAACTTTTTTGTGTAATGACATTTTCAAATACAGTTAGATATATATATACACACATACCAAAAGAATAGGGGTGGTAGGAGAAGAAAATATGAAAGTGTTCAGTGAGGATCCACAAAGTCTTCTCTGAGTACTCTTTATTTTCTTCTCCGAGGCTATGGGCCCCTACACTTGCACCAGAGGTGGTACCCCTTCTATAAAATATATATATATATATATATATATATATATATATATATATATATATATATATATATATATATAATATATAAAATATATAAATATATATATATATATATATATATATATATATATATATATATATATATATGTATATATATATATATATATATATATATATATATATATATATATATATATATATATATATATATATCGCCTCTACCCTGACGTTGACCAGCCCAGCCCGTCCTCCAAACAAAGACCCAAAAGTGATTCCATCCACCCGCCAAACCCCCGCTGTTTATAAATGGAAAAACGGTTTACACACGACTCACAACTGATTTCGTTCCAACACTTCCAGAACAATTGCTTCACTGACGAATTTTCTTCGAACCACAATGCAATAAATGCTTCACCCACGTACTACAAATGCAAATAATCGCCAACAGAACCTAAACACCTAACCTAACCTAACCAACACAGTCCAGTTGAGATAGTGGGTATGATGGGGCATTGATGGGGCAGTATGGCTGTAGTATTCTGGTATACTAGTGATGAGTATGGTGTGAGGGGGTAATGAAGGAAGTATGTCAGAGCGATGTAGCGTGATAGTGACAGAGGGGGAAAATTATTTACCTAATCTAAAGATTTTCAAAACTACATAAACTAGCAAAAACGTTTATCCTTCTCCTTCAATATGGTCTCTGACTCCTCATGTCGAGAAGTAAACACATCTCCTGATGAATCACCATTTCTAAATTCAAACTGTGACAATACAATTATATTTTTCTTATAAATTTTCTTTTTTGCAGGGTCGTCGTTCGCTCCCCGATGGTCCAGTGTTCCATCATCATGTTCTCATGCCCAAACTCCTGGTCCTCATGCCCGAACTCCTGGTCCTCATGTCCAAACTCCTGGTCCTCATGCCCAAACTCCTGGTCCTCATGCCCAAACTCCTAGTCCTCATGCCCAAACTCCTGGTCCTCATGCCCAAACTCCTGGTCCTCATGCCCAAACTCCTGGTCCTCATGCCCAAACTCCTGGTCCTCATGCCCAAACTCCTAGTCCTCATGCCCAAACTCCTGGTCCTCATGCCCAAACTCCTGGTCCTCATGTCCAAACTCCTGGTCCTCATATCCTTCCAAGTGATATATAGACATAATGGCTTTCCATTCCTAATTATCTTTCCTTAGTAACTAAATTTCGCAAAATATGGCACTGGGTAACCTATTATAGACAGGATAGCTGCCCACCCTTAAGTCTTTAACTGTTATATCACCCTTTTTTTCAACCTTTAGAATTGTATTAATTATTCCCCCTTAACATGTTCTTGTACGTATGACAGTTAAGATAACATGCATGCATCAAATATGATAAATGTGTAAACAAACTGATGGAGACATATTTGAGGATTGTAGAACATCCCAGGAACCATCTTAGAAATCTATCCCAAGACCCTTCTTAATATACCCTTTCAGGAGTCATCTTAGCATACCATCTCAGTCATCTTAATAACCCCTCCCAAGAGTTATGTTAATGATCAATCACAGGAGTCACGTTAACAATCCAGCCTCTTCTCACAAGTTAAAAACAGTCAAATTAGAAGCAAAGTTCTAAAATCTTAATTATGTCTAAACTTTCCTCAAACTCTTAAAATCAAATATTCCTTTGTAAATTATCTCTTCTCTATAACATGCTGTACACATCTAAATGTTGCACTCTCCCTGAATTGAGCTAAAGCAGATCACCATCACGCGACTGATAGTAAATTAAAGCCTTTCTACTTCATTTTAAAACAAATTTATATTTGTTTTTCTTGTAAAAATATTTAGCCAATTCTTGAGACGTTTTATCAAATGTTTTATTAAGTTTATTACAAGGCTCACGTTCCATAGTGAGGTGATCAGTTTTAACAACACAGCCAGGCAGTAGGCACTCCGAAGACTCTGGTAATTCACAGATGTTCTCAATTAATCCAGTTGGTGGTGGTAGTGGAGCGCCCTAGTGTGGTGTGATGGTTTAGTGAGATGGAGGGTATAGTGGTACTGGGATGGGAGATAGATAGAGAGAGAGGGAGAGAGAGAGAGAGAGAGAGAGAGAGAGAGAGAGAGAGAGAGAGAGAGAGAGAGAGAGAGAGAGAGAGAGAGAGAGAGAGAGAGAGAGAGAGAGAGAGAGAGAGAGAGAGAGAGAGAGAGAGGTGAGAGTTCTCTGCTCCCTCTCAATCAACTAGCCAATTTTCTCTGGAAACATCAATCAGAACAATTCTAACTTTTCTCCAGCCGCAACAAGTTTCAGTCTCAACTCACAAGCAAACAACATTCCTCCCCTCCCCTTTCCCCTCTCAGACAAACACAACTTCCTGTTTACACGCGCATACAACCTTCCCAACCCCCCCAACCCCTCCCTCTCTCGATTCGCCCTAAAATCTCAACCTTTGAATTACCCTCTACTCAAACTCAGGCAATCATCCACTCGGTAAATATACATAGGAAAAAATCGAGTTCAAGTATTTGTTCCAGTATATGAGTCCAACATGATTTGTTTCATCTCCTAAATTTCCATATTCATATACTTTACAGTTTTATTTTCAGCCTTTCTTAAGAACACTGAAAATAAGAGGAAGTAGTCAAGAACACGAGGCAGTGTTCTATGCCTAAAATAGGGTCTTGTGGTTTCTGTGTCTGTCACTCAACTACTCACCCCAGCTGGTGGCATTTCATCATTTATAACTATCAGAGGGAAAGCCAGTACAAAGGAGCACACTCAGAAATATATATATTTCAAGGAGTGATGAAACTAGAAGACTAGTTTCTAACTAGAAGAAACTAGTGAAGGGACGACTAGTTTGACTAGTTTCTAGTGAAACTAAAAACTAGAATGCTGAACCTGTCCAGAGGATTTGCAAATCTGGTCCTGCATTCTCATTGGTTGGCTTGAGAGGGAGTTATGGTGTAGCTGTCATTTTTCTCTTGGTTTTCAGATGGTAGTATAAGCCTAGGTGACAACTGGCTACGGATATCTGGATGATTGTTTGCTGTGAAGTGCTTCTGCTATGACTAATCTTTTACTGCCGTTTTTGTAAATTATTTCGGTGAGCAGGCGATGAGTCACAATAACGGGGCTAAAGTATGTTGACCAGACCACACACTAGAAGGTGAAGGGACGACGACGTTTCGGTCCGTCCTGGACCATTCTCAAGTCGCTTGTGACTTATTATTTCGGTGACGCTGATGAGGACGTCTCTGGCGGTGGCCTAGTTGTGGACAAATGATCTTTAATGAAGCTTCGTAGTTAGTGCATCTGAGAAGGAAAAGCCCAATAGCTCTGTTAGAGTGCTTTATTCGTCAATGTTTAGTCAGTAGCCGAGGCAATTTTATCTTCGCCAGTATTTATCATAATTGCTCCTACTCTGTTGCTATCTTAAGTATCATATATAAATGCTACCGGATCCAACTCGATCCACGGCTGTGATTCAAGTAACTGAAACAATCATGGGAATTCTCTTAATCGTGTTGCATAGGTCAGTTAATGTCTTCAAGTCCTCAGAAGCAAGAGCGACATACTTCATTACGAGTTATGCCAAAAGTAATTATACTTTCGTTGTTTAATGAGTCATAAAATGCTTAGTTGTTTATTACTACCTTATTAGTGAATACGAGAAGTACGGAGACGAACCAGACAAATGAGGAGTCGCCTTGTTACTTATTTTACCATATTCTTGCTTTATTCTTCCCTCATATATTCTTGACGCTTTCTCTTAACCACTATTTCTAATGTCCCCGTGTTGTCCTCTGAAGGTTTCCCGTCGTTCATGTCTTCATTGCCTCAACTGCCACACTCTTCCCCTGAGCCCCTACCTGCCTTCCCCCCGGGGCCTGGTAATGGAGTGTGTGTGTGTGGCGAGTCTGGTCCCCTGAGAGGGAACATAATAGTGCAGGTAAGTACTCATAACTAGGGGCCCGCCTCTCCAGGGACCTCCTCACGATACACCGCTGCCGCTGGCCCCAGCTCTTCACACTCGGTGAACTGCAGCGTTCACTGCCTCTGTCAGAGCGTCAATACACGTGTATTGTATGGTGCCTAGAACTGCTAGCAGTCACACACAGAGATCACACTAACGTGATGCATCAAATGAACAAATCCACAAGGGCCGTGACGAGGGTCCTCGTCACGGCCCTTGTGGATTTGTTCACTGCTAGCAGTATTTGTAGTACTGTTTCGTAACACGAAGAGGGTCGTCAAGGATCTAACATTTTCTCCGTCTTCGACAAAAATTTCCAAAACTTATAAAGACTCAGTCTTTAGTAATCTTTGTCAGGAGTTCGAAAACTTTATAATAATCTTGCAAGCCATCTTATCTTGAGGTTATCTTGAGATGATTTCGGGGCTTTTAGTGTCCCCGCGGCCCGGTCTTCGACCAGGCCTCCACCCCCCAAGAAGCAGCCCGTGACAGCTGACTAACACCCAGGTACCTATTTTACTGCTAGGTAACAGGGGCATAGGATGAAAGAAACTCTGCCCATTGTTTCTCGCCGGCGCCTGTGATCGAAGCCAGGACCACAGGATCACTAGTCTAGCGTGCTGTCCGCTCGGCCGACCGGCTCCCTATTGTCAAATAAGACTCCATTCTCGTTTATGCTTGGTGTCACGCACTTCTGAAGCGAGCAGCGCTGAAAATAAAACACACAGGAAGAGCAAAGGCAGAAGCTATTTGGCACCCGGACAATTTTAGTGAAGCAGTAAAGAGTTGCACCGCACCTCATTTTAGATTCAGCTTCTTTTGAGTAGCTGTAACATAAAGTTCCAAGTAGCACGGGCTATGGTGAGCCCGTAGTGGACTTACCTGGCACAGGAGCGGGGCTGTAACTGTAAAAATTCCACTTTTGTTGTGTGAACACTAGCCCCAAGTTAGTAGTTATTCGCCCCTTCTTGTTCTTTGTTCTGTGCCACGCTGCCACTTTCTCTGTCTACTCTTCTTGGAATAAAATCCTAAACAATTAAGATGACCCAACCACACACCAGAAGATGAGAAGACGACGACGTATCGGTCAGCCCTGGACCATTCTCAAGCCGATTGTGACTTGAACACAATCAAGTTGTCAAGCCAATTGTGACTTGAACACACAATCGACTTTAGAATGGTCCAGGACGGACCGAAACGTCGTCGTGCCTTCACCTTCTAGTGTGTGGTCTGGTCAACATACTTCAGCCACGTTATTGTGACTCGTCGCCTGCACAGTTTGTATCCATTGGCCCTCTGGATTTTATTCAGTACTCCTTAGTGTATCTTGTGTTTGTTGGAACTGTCGAAGGCTTAGTTATCACAAATGTTTTTACGTCCAGTCAGCGTCTCCCAAGTGTCTCATTCAGTTCATGTGCTTTATTTTACAGTACCTCAGCATTGTTATTCCAGACTTGCAGACTCTTCATGCTAATTCTGGCTTCCTTTTTTATTTTGTATTTATTTTGTCTTATTATTTTTTACCACAAACGTGGCCACACATTTAAAATGCTAACCAGTGTATATATACATTTTCTTCTGTTCTCCATGAACAGGGTTAGAGATCTGTTAAACGTATAATTTAGTGATTTATTGAACAATCAACCACAGAAGGTGACTGTAGTGCTTTTAAAAACCTAAGCTGACCAACAGACATAAATACACATATTGACGTCTGTTCTACATAAACAGTGTTCGAGGTGTCTTTTTACATAGTGTCATTAGTGTGAGTTTACAAAGGTGAAATTCAATTCTGACCAACCTCTACATACCCTGTATACAAATACACACATATATACATATATACACATATACCTACACATATCCACATATATATACATATACCTAGACATATCTAGGTATCTACATATACCTAGACATGTGTGTATATCACGAAAATAAACACGTGATTACACATGTGTGTAACACACAATAGACATGTGTGTGTGTGTGTGTGTGTGTGTGTGTGTGTGTGTGTGTACACACACCCGTCCGTCGGTATAGGTGAGGCAGTAACCACACAGGTACAATATACACACCAGTTTGGGAGAGCGTTCCTATATTATCACCCACCCAAGCCAGTTTCTCACTGGACCCCTGCTAAGTGAGTCCTTCCTGATTAGTGCTCGAGGGACCACACTTCTCGCTGCCTCGCCCACACCAACACTACATTTAGTAATACAATATTTTTTTTCCTCGAAGAGCATTTTCATACATTTGTTCCTGAGGTCATTGTAGCCAACAGAGCTGCCAACATGTAGGGTGAATCAGAACACATGCTTCAACCTGAGTGTGATCGAGCAGGGAGCAGAGATGTGGGTCACCAAATTTGCTCTTTCATGGCGCAGTTTGTTGAATACGCAGATTACGCAACTTCTGCTCAGACTTCAGGAATTCAGATGACGATGAGCCTGTGAAATATTTGACCATTATGATTATAGAAAGTTGATTCGTTATGGTTTCCATGGCAACATACACAGAGAGAATTGATCAAGTAACGCTCCTCTATTATCACCTGTATAGCAAACTAGGACTAGGTAACGCAGAGTACATACTGGCTCCGTTTATAACCTCTCTCTCCTCTCACTCTCCCTCCCTTCCCTTCCTTACCATTTCAATCCTAAGGTAGGAAATCAGGACCTGCAGGTAACTGGTGGGTAGATCGCCTCTCTCTCTCTGGGGTTCCCCCAAACCACCCCAGGGCAGTCTCTTTATTTGTGAACTTTCCTCGCTCTCAGAGAGTCAGAAACATTTAACAGATGCCCGAAGTAGCGTTGCCTCCCAATTAAAAACAAAAAACTTAATTGAAATTTGCTGTACCTACATGGATGGATTGCATACCATAGCATCGCAAGAACTGCGTGCATTTTACTCCTTACGTTCGTTCCCTATTTACCTGCGACAATGAAATAGGGAAACATATGTAGCAGTTATGAAGACAGGGATTGATAATGGGTTCAGGACGGAGCGAAACGTCGGTGTCTCTTCATCTTCTGGTGTGTGGTTTGGTCATGATGTCTTCAGCCACGTGATTGTGACTCTTCGTCTGCATTACACAACATGCTATTGGTGCTCGTAGTCTTAGCTAATGGTTCGTGATTGGTGACCCTTAGCGTGCTGGTACTTAATGGGTGAAATTGCGAAATATTTGCTGATTATCTTGAGGAGTTTAGCGGCCTTAAAACAGGTGTGTGGAGTGTGAGATTTGCTCATATCCCCCACCCCACCCCACCCTACCCACACCCCTACACAGAAGAAAAAACAAAATACACATACACACACACGCACGCACGCACACACACACACACATACACACACACACACACACACAACACACACATACACACACACACACACACACACACACACACACACACACACACACACACATACACACACACACACACACACACACACACACACACACACACACACACACACACACACACACACAACACACACACACACACACACACACCACACACACACACACACACACACACACACACACACACACACACACACACACACACACACACACACACACACACACACACACACACACACACATCACAAACACCAATTCCTCTCTGGTGTAGCCAATTGCACGACAATAACTCGCTTCCATCCCAGAATGGTTCCCGCGCCTGGCATTACTCTTACGTAGGGAATTTTGTGTTTATCATTTCGAAATAATTTTATATCTCTCGTGCCAAAAGATAAAATTTATGCTGCTAATTTATGCCAGAGTGCACGTTATAAATGTGCTTCAGGACCCTGTAAAAATGTACCCACATTCACATACGGTTTATATTATAATCTTGCTTATCATACGTAACACTGAGCTATCATGCAGTATAATTATAAGAGGTTTTGACCAAATAATGGAATAATATTTCAGCGTATTATTTCCGATTGAGTTTGAAAAAAATATCAAATCCGGGTTTTACACACTTCAAATAAATATGGATTTGGTAAGATATGCAGATTATAAGGACTTAGAACTTAAGGTCATATATGATTTTTATATATTGGTAAATCTGATGATAGATTTACAAGATACAAGCAAGGTGGTGATGAGATTGCGAAGTCGGATTGCAAAAGGGATCTGGGAGTTATGATTAATAAGAATTTAAAACCAAAAAATCAGTCTCATCCTAATTATCTGGGCGACGCTAAGATACAGGTCATCAGTTCAACAGGTCATCAGTTGACAGCTGAACAGGTTACTCAGTTGACAGTTGAACAGGTCACCAGTTGACAGTTCAACAAAATCCTCTGACCACATAACTTCTCCTCACCTCAGATTTACTCTGATTACAAGTTAAAAATAGGTTCAAGGCGAAATAAAGCCAATAGTAACCTCATTTTCTAATATACCATTTTTCTTCAAAAAAAAAAAGACTATCCGCCCAGCGCTGGTGTGGCGAGGGCCACATATATGTTTATACATTTACTTCTGCAGAATTTCCATACGAGTAAAAAAGCTAAATTTAATGAAACCTCGGACTCAAATCCCACCAGTGTCACTCTTTCACTGAATTTATATTACACTTGTGCAAATGCTAAGCCCACAGATTATGTTTTATATATATATATATATATATATATATATATATATATATATATATATATATATATATATATATATATATATATCAGGGTTCGAACCTACGCCCTAGTCAACGCGATTTGATATATCAAGCGATTGTGATTTCCGCGTGTGTGTGAAGTGCCTTATAATACCAGTAACTAGGAGCGCTTATTAAACCCACCTTCCAAAACCGCTGATAGCCACCATTACCGCAACATCTCAAATCTCTTCAATATTTACGCTATTCCCTCAATGTTAACCTCCCAAACCTCAGCTTTTTAGCTGATGAGATTTCTCGCACTGAGTTTTCCCCGAGTGTGAACGCCGAGGCGGTCATCACGCTGAAGAGTGAGCAGTGGGTGTCCCCCAGGGCAGTGCTACACTGCTCTGGGAATAACCTCATCTAGACTCGACTGGGAAAAAAAAGTGGTGCCAGTGAACTATGGTTCAGAGAGGGATGGATTACACCGCCCATTGTCGCCTAATTGCCACACCTTCGCTCCTCGTTAATCGCCGTAAATCTCCAGTCATTAATCGCTAAGTAAATTGCCTGCCAGTCGCAGTTAAAGCCAGCATATGTGTCATAAATGCAGCTGTTGGCGTGGTATGTGATATACTGTCGGCTGCTGGCATGGTATGTGACATACTCTCTCAGCTGCTGTCATGGCATGTGACATACTCTCAGCTGCTCTCATGGTATGTGACATACTCTCTCAGCTGCTGTCATGGCATGTGACATACTCTCAGCTGCTGTCATGGTATGTGACATACTCTCTCAGCTGCTGTCATGGCATGTGACATACTCTCAGCTGCTGTCATGGTATGTGACATACTCTCTCAGCTGCTGTCATGGCATGTGACATACTCTCAGCTGCTGGCATGGTATGTGACATACTCTCTCAGCTGCTGTCATGGCATGTGACATACTCTCTCAGCTGCTGGCATGGTATGTGACATACTCTCTCAGCTGCTGTCGTTTGGGTACACTCAAATAGTTTTCGAATTCCATATATAATATTATCGTCAATAACACATTGTATTAATGTAAACAAACGTAATGAAACCTAATCTAACCTAACCAAACCTTAACCTAAAGTAACCTTAACCTAAAGTAACCTTAACCTAACCTAACCAGGGATTGAGTGCAGATAATAGCACAAATTATTTAGTCATTCTCAATCTATTCCCGTGAGCGGATTTCTTTCCTGAGGCTAGGTCTGAGGCCAGGCCTGAGGCCAGATCTGAGGCCAGGTATGAGGCCAGGCCTGAGGCCAGATCTGAGGCCAGGTATGAGGCCAGGCCTGAGGCCAGGTCTGAGGCCAGGCCTGAGGCCAGGTCTGAGGCCAGGTCTGAGGCCAGGTCTGAGGCCAGGTCTGAGGCCAGGTCTGAGGCCAGGTCTGAGGCCAGGCCTGAGGCCAGGCATGAGGCCAGGCATGAGGCCAGGTTGCCAATAGCTATGATGAACGACGAACTGTGCATTGCTCAAGCAGTTGTGTTTGATTTTGATTACTCTGGTGTCTGGCTTGCCAATGCGCAAACGTTTTTATGTTCAACGAGTTAATATGTTGTGGTGTTTGTGCTGCCCTCTACTGACTACTTCTACTTGTGCTGCTCTCTACTGACTACTTCTACTTGTGCTGCCCTCTACTGACTACTTCTTGTGCTGCCCTCTACTGACTACCTCTACTTGTGCTGCCCTCTACTGACTACCTCTACTTGTGCTGCCCTCTACTGACTACCTCTACTTGTGCTGCCCTCTACTGACTACTTCTACTTGTGCTGCCCTCTACTGACTACCTCTACTTGTGCTGCCCTCTACTGACTACCTCTACTTGTACTCTATGGATCTCTGTGAGGCAAGATAATGACTGACACGTGTCAGAACTGAACAGTGATAATTATTGTTGCATAAAGAGTAACCTTTTTAAACCTTTTGTAAAAATCTACTGAAGGCATAATTAACATTATCCTGAATTAACTTTATCCTGAATTAACTTTATCCTGAATTAACTTTATCCTGAATTCATCTATACAGTTTTCAGCTTCATAATTTCCCAATATTTACTCCTATGTATAAACATATTTTTTGTTAATTATATTATTGATATTATTTAATATATACTAATTAGTGCCACATACTTGAGGAATATCACCAGGAATTAGCAGGTAATTCTTGAATTAGTTTTGAGAATGAATGACAGCAGTGACCAAAAGCTAATTTAGTTGGATTATTATTATTCATGAATTTAATTATGAGAGCTCTGTTTGCGGACTCATACTCACTGTCTCTCACTCTTTCTTACTCACTTATCACGCTTCACTGTCTGTGTTCTTCTCATGTTTCTCAATCTCTTCTAGCTCAATCTTTGTTAGTTATGTATCATACATCTCTCACATCTCTCTCTCTCTCTCTCTCTCTCTCTCTCTCTCTCTCTCTCTCTCTCTCTCTCTCTCTCTCTCTCTCTCCTCAATCTATCCCATCAATCTCTCCCATCTGTATAACCCGCATTATTTTCCCGAATGTCTTTCCCTGTGTTTCTCCTATCCCTTCTCGCCCCCTCTGTCACTACCTTTTCCATTTCTCCCTTCTGTCTAAACTATCCTTGTTTCCCGTCTCCCCAGACACTCCCTCTCGACGTCTGTCTCGTAGCCTTCTGTCCTTCCGTCTCATAGCCGCTTCTCGTCACCTGGTTATCTTGAGATCTTGAGATGATTTCGGGGGGCTTTAGTGTCCCCGCGGCCCGGTCCTCGACCAGGCCTCCACCCCCAGGAAGCAGCCCGTGACAGCTGACTAACTCCCAGGTACCTATTTACTGCTAGGTAACAGGGGCATTCAGGGTGAAAGAAACTTTGCCCATTTGTTTCTGCCTCGTGCGGGAATCGAACCCGCGCCACAGAATTACGAGTCCTGCGCGCTATCCACCAGGCTACGAGGCCCCTGGTAATGTCAACCCGGTCCTCGCTTCACACTTTGTTTTATTATTCTCATTCCTCCTCGTCCTCTCTTCTTCTTCTTCTCCTCCTCTTATTCAACATTATAACATCGTGTTTTCTAAGTCGCCTCTTTATTGTGGTCGTTATTAGTTCCTCCCTTTCTAGTTTGATGTACTTCACCATCATCCTATTTCATCATCATCCTACTTTACCATCATCCTATTTCACCATCATCCTACTTTACCATCATCCTATTTCACCATCATCCTACTTTACCATCATCCTATTTCACCATCATCCTACTTTACCATCATCCTATTTCACCATCATCCTACTTTACCATCATCCTATTTCACCATCATCCTACTTTACCATCATCCTATTTCACCATCATCCTACTTTACCATTATCCTACTTTACCATCAACCTACTTTACCATCATCCTATTTCACCATCATCCTACTTTACCATTATCCTACTTTACCATCAACCTACTTTACCATCATCCTACTTCACCATCTTCCTACTTCTCCATCAACCTATTTCACCATCATCCTACTTCACCATCTTCCTACTTCTCCATCATCCTACTTCACCATCACCCGGCCTCACCATCACCCAGCCTCACCATCACCCTACACTACACCATCACCCAGCCTCACCTTCACCCGGCCTCACCATCACCCGGCCTCACCATCACCCTACACTTCACCATCACCCGGCCTCACCATCACCCGGCCTCACCATCACCCTACACTTCACCATCACCCGGCCTCACCATCACCCGGCCTCACCATCACCCTACACTTCACCATCACCCGGCCTCACCATCACCCGGCCTCACCATCACCCTACACTTCACCATCACCCGGCCTCACCATCACCCGGCCTCACCATCACCCTACACTTCACCATCACCCGGCCTCACCATCACCCTACACTTCACCATCACCCGGCCTCACCATCACCCGACCTCACCATCACCCGGCCTCACCATCACCCTACACTTCACCATCACCCGGCCTCACCATCACCCGGCCTCAACGCAGCACTTGCCACATCAGTGCGGGGAGCAACATCTGTGAGTCATATTGACTAGTGAAGTTTAAACAATGTTCCAATTGTTGGAAAGATGATACCTTCATATCTCGCTAACTCATCATGTCCGGATGAGTTGGCAATAAGTCTTTCAGTGTTCTGGACGTGACCTTGAGCTTGATCTTGACTTTCTTCAGCTTGACCTTGTCCATGTTGAGCTGCGCAGTTTTGGGCGCCGAGCCAAAGGAATAGTTACAAATGTATGTGACTTTGTGAAGGGAATTGTGACAATGTTAACTTCTTCCCTACCATCTTATCTTCTTCTTCCTATCTTCTTATCAATATCTTCTTCCCTACCATCTTATCTTCTTCTTCCTATCTTCTTATCAATATCTTCTTCCCTACCATCACCTGGAGGGAAGGGTGGTGTGGGCAGTGACTGGGGCAGTACTCACCTAGTTGTGTTTGCGGGGGTTGGGCTTTGGCTCTTTGGTCCCGCCTCTCAATTGTTAATCTACTGGTGTACAGATTCCTGAGCCTACTGGGCTCTAAGCCCAAATAGGCTCAGGAATCGCACACACCACATAGGTGTGTGTGTGTGTGTGTGTGTGTGTGTGTGTGTGTGTGTGTGTGTGTGTGTGTGTGTGTGTGTACCTACACACCTGCATGTGCACATGTCATCATATACAGACCAGCCCCTACTCATCACACCCGGATCATCACCACTCTGTCATCACCACCGCGCCGCTTGTGCACCAATCTGGCAAAAATTTGTGTAAAAGATGATTTGCATATGAATGAATATATGCAAATGTTGATGCGTGATATTAGCATATGTAATACAAATATACATTTTACGTGTGGCTCGCCAGAATTGTCAGAATTTTGGCTGCAAATGTAATCATAACAACATCAACTTATTTATCACACCAGAAAGTGAATTCAATAATAAATGGACAAATATTATTAACTATATTGAGTTAGGATCGTATGGGGGGGGGGGGTTAAGGGAGGTGCTGCCAGTCTTCGTTCTCTCTCTCTCTCTCTCTCTCTCTCTCTCTCTCTCTCTCTCTCTCTCTCTCTCTCTCTCTCTCTCTCTCTCTCTCTCTCTCTCTCTCTCTCACACAGTAACACTGAGCTCTCTACCTGTCCTAAAAACAGTATTAAACGGAACACTAAACATATAAGATATGTATAAAATACTTCAGTACATAAATTTTAAACAATTCTCTAAAATAAGAAGATAACAACTATTTATATTCTTAAAGCTAATAAGATGTAGTCACTGTTGGCAGTGTTAATAACATTGTTAATGTTAATTATGAATGCGGTGTTAATATTTACAAAATTACCGATCAGTTACTTACGTTAGCAATGTGGAAAATATTGGAGACTTTACCATTGTCGGTAATTTTTACCAATAATAGTCATGTTGTTAATGTTTGTAAATAAGAAAGTTACCATCCTAGCATACCAATATTGCAAACATTTCCAACATTACTAAAAACATTCTAATTTACTAACATTAACTTTCTAATTTAACTATAAGTTAGCAAAACTAATTCAAAGTACATACAGCATATTAAAGTGTTGTTTCATGACCTTCCTGTCCTGTTATATTTACGTAGCTGTTGTAGATACAATCTGTGTAAATATGTGTCAATATTTACATAGATTGTAATATCCTTATACCTGGAATTGTTTTGTATATCGAGGTTAAATACCCTAACTGCTGTCTAAATGATTATATATATATATATATATATATATATATATATATATATATATATATATATATATATATATATATATATATATATATATATATATATATGTCGTGTCAGGTAAGCCGGAGGTGTAGAGTTTATGAGGCGATTTACAGCCCACATCTTAAATTTCCTAGATGGTGATAAAATATAATTTCTTTGAGAAAATAGACAACCTCTGAAAATTCTTGACTGATCAGGACAGAGATGTAAGGCACCTTGGCGTCAGCTATAAGCTACTCTGGCGCCAATGTCAGAAGAATATAGTCCTTATAACAAGTGCTACAATATTTAGAAGATGGGCAATAAGAACGTTTCCAATTAAGAGATGCCAAGCTAATAATGTAACTTTTAAAACATTTGTGTTCCCTAGACAGGAAAATTGCTGCCCACTAACACCCTCATTAAAGTCAGACGAAACTGCTGACTTGAGGAATGTCCAGACCACCATCGCAGTCGTCTTCAGCTACACACATCAACTATCACCAACTCTTCAAATACCTCGAATTACACTCACTAGAGCATAGGGGAAGGATATATACAAATAAATCTCCATATGAAAGTACAGCAACGATTAGCTTCAAATGTTCACATTAAAGTTATTCTTTTCAGGAATGGTATATATATATATATATATATATATATATATATATATATATATATATATATATATATATATATATATATATATATATATATATTTAGACAGCAGTAGTTCTTCTAGACATGAGTTACTGAAAATGACCGAAATGGAAAGGGTTAGATAATTTCCAGGAGGAATCTTTGCTATTTTTCCTTATCCAATTCACTTGGGAAAAATGTTGAACAAAATTAACTCTTCAAAGTTCCTTTATTTCATAATTATTTGGCCCGACATCTGCTTCTTAGTCAAAGTATTTCCCACGATGCACTGCGGAATGTCCAGCATAAATAAACTTTCCTAGATGCTTTCTTGTTGCTACACACACACACCTGACTGTGTTGCTACACACACACACACACACACCTGTGTTGCTACACACACACCTGTGGCCTCTATCATACACATAAATCAGGAGGTGATGGCTACAGCATCAGCGTCCTCTCCCACTCCCCTCCATCACTCACTCACTCACTCACTCACTCACAAGGTTACGTCTCTACCCTCATCACTCATACGTATGCTAATCATGGTAAACATTTTCTATTTCTTGACTTGTTTACAAGGTCAAGAGTCAGTCAAAGTATTTGATTCACTTACAGATTTATCTCACTCCAGTGCTTCTTTATGTAATCACAATAAATCAGTGAATTTCATCATTTCATTACTCATTACTTTCCTAGAGTTACCTGACAAAGACATTTTTAGATTACAAGCACACGGAACCTGCGCTAAATCTTCACAGCCGGGGGGGGGGGGGAGAGAGAGAGAGAGAGAGAGAGAGAGAGAGAGAGAGAGAGAGAGAGAGAGAGAGAGAGAGAGAGAGAGAGAGAGAGAGAGAGAGAGAGAGAGAGAGAGAGAGAAAGAGAGAAAGAGAGAAAGAGAGAAAGAGAGGTTGGCTCGTAGCAGAAGACGAAACACTAAGATGCCTGTCGACTGGCGGCACATTCAAGAGGCTGAATCTCTTTGAGTTAACTCTTACGCTTGGTCGGTCGTGATGCTGAGTTCTGCAGTCGAGTGAAACGAGCTATAAACCGCGCGACGTTTACCTCGAGAATAACTTCCTACACTTGGGTGGTGGCGGTAGTAATCTCTTCAGGGTAGGAGCACGTCTTATAAACTGTGAATATAACTAAAGTCTAAAGAGATGTATATAACAGTTCCTAAACATTACTGGAGATCCCACAGTGATGAGACGGGGGTGCTACGCTTCGGGGTACATAGATACGAGACGAGGAAACCTAGAAAATTAAAGAAAATAGGGAAAACTTGAAAAAGAACACATTGAGAAAAGGAGGAATTAGAAGAATTAGAAGTAAGAAGTGGAGTACAGGTGAAAGAAAATAGACGAGGAGGAGAGAAAAAAAGATAAGAAATAAGAAGCAGAGAACGAGGAATAATTACATAAGATAAAAAGGGGACACTGAGAAGCCGAAAACTGAAAACTTGCCAAAATTTGGTTGTTGTGTACAAACCAGGAACTGAGGGAATAACATCCCTTTGAAAACGAGCATAGAGGTCGGCAGACCGCGGGGATGATTATTGACGTATCGGCTTCCTTGAACACTGTTGTTCGGTGTCTTGGGAGAAGTAGTGTACCTGGCCCACGAAGCAGCTCTGAGGAATACACTAAAGCCCTAACGACAGAGATACACCTTTATAGAAGAGTCAATCTTGATGTAATCCATAATGTACTTAGTGTGTTTCTTGCGAGAGAATATTTAGTACGTACTATTGTCGACCTGCGGTACGACTAAAAGTCTGGAATTAAGTCTTGAGGTACGACTTAGGGGCTCACATCAAGCCTTGAACCATAACTAACTGGTCCTAATTAAATACTTATGTTATCCTAAAAGAGCCCAGTCTCCAGCATGCAATCTCAGAGCAGCTCCTTGAGATTTTCCACTTAAGCTCTCCACTTAACAAACTTTCCACTTAAGAGCTCTCCTCCCTACATCACCTGGATGACAGCTTTTACACTTACCTCTTTAATGGGATTCTTTCACTCTTAATTCCTGTACTTATAACTTACAAGCTTTCAAAAATGTTACGACTTCACTGAGGGAAGATTGTGCTACATTGACTTTATCTCGAGGGTTTATATTTGCAGCTTTTAATTCATTTATTTGCAGCTTTTTATTAATTTTTATTCATATTTTATTAGTGAGTAGGAAAGCCACTATAATCTCTCTGTCCTGAGTCATTACAATTGACACAGACAATGAGATTTATAATAATTGTTCTAGTTAACAACAACAGCATTAACAGTTGATATCATTTGGGTTAAAAGTCAATTTCAGGTAAACAGTAAGGACATTAAAGATCAATAAACGTGATAAAAAAACTTTAAAATAATCAATAACGCCTACAATATTCGTTAAAATTGTCAATATTCGTTAATATTCGTTAATATTGTTGTCGCCTTTGTTGTTGATGTACAGTGTTGTTGTAAATAAAAAACAGTGATAGTTCAAATATGTGCCAAGATGACACAAAGTCAATGACTGACATAATGAGGTCAATGACTAATAAAGGTGAATGACTGACACAAGGTTAATGAATGACACAAGGTCAATTAGTGGCACGCGGACAATGACTGGTACGAAATAGTTCAAAAGTCAAAAGTTTAACAATGAACAGCTGTGAAGAAACACCATACAACTGGAACTAAACCAAATATGACGACACTTGGGCGAGTCAATGGTCTCTCTCTCACTAAAGGAGCGATGCGAAGCCCCTTCACCACCATGACATCAACACACACAGCTCCAGACACACATACCATCAACACACACACAGCTCCAGACACATATACCATCAACACGCAGCTCCACACACACATACCATCAACACACAGCTCCAGACACATATACCATCAACACACACACAGCTCCAGACACACATACCATCAACACGCAGCTCCACACACACATACCATCAACACACAGCTCCAGACACATATACCATCAACACACAGCTCCACACACACATACCATCAACACACACAGCTCCAGACACACATACCATCAACACACAACTCCAGACACATATACCATCAACACACAGCTCCACACACACATACTATCAACACACACAGCTCCAGACACACACATCTCCAGACACACATACCATCAACACACACAGCTCCAGACACACATACCATCAACACACACAGCTCCAGACACACATACCATCAACACACACACAGCTCCAGACACACATACCATCAACACACACAGCTCCAGACACACATACCATCAACACACAGCTCCAGACACACATACCATCAACACATAAGAGCCCCGTACAAGCAGAGCATCACCACATAGGCCTGGTAGGCACAGCCTCAACACATACAGCCTCTCTAAGGTATCTGCCTCTTCACCTGGAAGTAACCTTAAACATCTTCGTTAGTACATCTCTTGATATCTGTGTTATTTACTAACGCATAACATCCAAATTTTCTCAAGTAGAACACAATACATAACATCTCGGTGACGTCTCGTACTGAATAATACAGCAGTATTGAATAATGCAGCAGTATTGAATAATGCAACAGTGAATGGTTGATACTGAATAATTTCTGTATCAACCATAACACATTGCAAGACATATAAGTGCAAACTCTTGCAACACAATGCAAAACATCTCAGTAGTTTCCATGCTACAAAAGTTAGGAAACAAATCAATGAATATACAAACTCATATAAATTCAAAAATGCGAATTAAGACAAACAAAATAAAAATACATAAAAATAAAATATTAAGGTCATCTGGATAAATATATCATTAAAATGTAATTTGTTTTCTTGTCTATTCGAGGATAAGTTGTGCTCCCAACTGAGGGTTAGTTGTGTAAAAAGACTCATCTTTCTCACACATCATTACCGGCAACACCCCGCGGGATGGAGAGAGAGAGAGAGAGAGAGAGAGAGAGAGAGAGAGAGAGAGAGAGAGAGAGAGAGAGAGAGAGAGAGAGAGAGAGAGAGAGAGAGAGAGAGAGAGAGAGAGAGAGAGAGAGGAGTGAGAAGAGGGAGTTGATAAACTCAGTCTTTTCCTGCGTTTTCCATTCGCATTTCCACTTTCTTCCGCACTATCCCTCCGTCCCACGCTCTACCTATCCCTTCCTGTCCTCCCACACATGCATCTCATTCACACTATCCCCCACACATTCCTCCCTCCAACCCTTCACTATAATTATTCTTTCTCACCCCTGTTTAACCATCTTTGCTTCTCCACCTTTTACTGTTTCTCTACCACCACCACAAGTCACTTCTATTACGGCGTCACCACACCCTTCCTCTCTCCCTTCATCTATCTACCCTCCCTCCCTTTATCCATCCTCCATTCATCCATCTTTACTCCCTTCTTCAACCCTTACCCTGCCCCCATCTTCTATGCACTGGTGGAAATCAGCCAAACATTCCAGATAGTTAACTCTCCATTTCACCCCGCGGTCAACTCATCACCCTCACTTTCAACTCATCACTTTGCCCGAGAAAGGTCACTCCATCACTCATCAACCCCATAACATCCAGCAAGTGATCAATAACACTAGATGTGTATAATGGCAGCGGTTAATACATTTTTATTGACAGCCTTATTGACTACGGCCATCGACTGTCTGCCTCATTGTTTGGCCTCATTTCCAGTATATAATGAAGGAATTACTCCTATTTAACCTTCAGACCTTCACTGGAGCTGCATTTACCGAATTAGCGTAATAGCCTCTTCTGAGGTCGGCATCGGTAATCAGGTTACTACGTTATAACAGGACATTGTCATCAGTCAGGTATACCTCATGCGAGTATACTCACAGACTCCTTCACTCGTGAAGTTTGCACTATGAGAGAGAATAATTATATAGTCTGTATTGATTAGTTTTCTAAGTCAGGATGATCCACACAGTGACTCGGAGTGCTGAGTAATTCACGGTACTGAGTGGCTTTCAGTGCTGATTGACACGCAGTACTGAGTAATGCACAGTTCTGTGGCTCGCAGTACTGAGTAATGCACAGTACTGTGGCTCTCAGTACTGAGTAATGCACAGTTCTGTGGCTCCCAGTACTAAGTAATGCACAGTACTGTGGCTCTCAGTACTGAGTAATGCACAGTACTGTGGCTCTCAGTACTGAGTAATGCACAGTACTGTGGCTCGCAGTATTTAGTAATGCACAGTACTGTGGCTCTCAGTACTGAGTAATGCACAGTACTGTGGCTCTCAGTACTGAGTAATGCACAGTACTGTGGCTCGCAGTACTTAGTAATGCACAGTACTGTGGCTCTCAGTACTGAGTAATGCACAGTTCTATGACTCGCAGTACTGAGTAATGCACAGTTCTGTGGCTCGCAGTACTGAGTAATGCACAGTACTGTGGCTCGCAGTACTGAGTAATGCACAGTTCTGTGGCTCGCAGTACTGAGTAATGCACAGTACTGTGGCTCGCAGTACTGAGTAATGCACAGTACTGTGGTTCGCGGTACTGAGTAATGCACAGTACTGTGGCTCGCAGTACTGAGTAATGCACAGTACTGTGGTTCGCAGTACTGAGTAATGCACAGTACTGTGGCTCGTAGTACTGCGTAATGTTCACTCACAGACATCACAGACGGGGCTCACTGTCTCTTGCTGTCGTGTCTATTACACACACACACACACACACACACACACACACACACACACACACACACACACACACACACACACACACACACACACACAGGAGAACAACAGACAAGGAGTACAAAAAAAGAAGTATGTGCTTTGGACTACAAGTACCCCCTCCAGGTTATAGAACAACCTACACCTCTTACTGGGGTCCTGTATAGGTGTAAGCCGGGACCTGTCTCCCACCCCCAGGCGCACCCCAGACACTAGGGGTGGGGGAAAGGTCCCCCAACCCCAGGTTTCTTGACCCCCAGACACTAGGCTGAGCTACCCCGGGGTCAAGAAACTCACGCAGGGAGTGTTTTCAGCTTGCTGGAAGTGTTTATCACTTGTCAGAAGTGTTCTATATTTGGAGGGAGTGTTCTCCACTTTCCTCACTACTCATGCTCCGTCAAACACTTGTTCGACTCTGTCTTTTTGTTGGCTCCTGAAGCTCTGTTTCTAAGACTAAATATTTAGCATTTTAATATTCATCACAACTCTAATATTCATCACGACTGTAAGACTCATCACTCCATTAATCCAGAGCAACTTGAAAGTAGATCTTACCCGACCCCCCTGAAGCACACAGCGAACCGATATCATCCAGACGCCAATAATACAAGGTTGGCCAGCATGATAACTGTCTTTAAGAAGTCTGAATACGGAGACTTTAAGAACTGGGAATACGAAAATTTCAATAAACCTGAAAACGAGGATTTTAAGAAGTCTGAATACGAAGAATTTACGAAGTTTGAATACGGAGACTTTAAGAAGCCTGAATACGGAGATCTTCAGATTTTTGTCAATTTTATATGAGACGAAGTCTGATATATCTGGCCCCAGCGCGGGTTATTCACCTCGATAAATACAAAGGCTGAATCTGGAAGACACCAGAAATGTGTCCTTAGTCCCAGAGCTCAGAAGCCAAGGCTTAGGAGGAAAGATTAGCGGAAATCAGAAAATAGATTAAATCAGAAAAGAAAAGATTATTAGGCTTAGAAAGAACAGATTTGGCTTTCATACAGAAAAGATGTTGTAAAGTGAGAATGCAAATCATCTGCAGAAACATTATAAATAATTTATTCAGCGGTTGAATCGTGAAGACACAGAGGAAGGCTCCAGACACACACACACACACACACACACACACACACACACACACACACACACACACACACACACACACACCCACACACACACACACACGCACACGCACATACATATTAAGAGCCTGACGGCTGAGTTGACAGCGCTCGGGATTCGTAATCCTTGGGTCCGGGGGATTGATTCCCGGCGATAGAGGAAACAAATAGACAGTTTCTTTCACCCTGATACACCTGTTAACCTAGCAGTAAATAGGTACCTGGGAGTTAAACTGTTGCTACGGGCTGCTTCCTGTGTGTGTGGACACACAAAAAGTCAGTTGACTGACAGTTGAAAGGCGGGCCGAAAGAGCCAGAGCTCTACCCACGCAAGCACAACTAGGTGAATACAACTATGTGAATACACACACACACATCAACCATCTGATCTTCACAGATGCTGTATATCTCAAGACAAAAATAAATATTGGCAAGGAAATATGTTTGTGATCCCAAGTAAAGGGAGGAGAGGGGAGACAAGGTAGAGAGAAGAAGTGACGGGGAGGTAAAGAGATGTGAAGAGAGAGAGATAAAGTGCTTGAGATACGCGTGAAATCGCGTCAAGCGACCATCTGAAGGCTCTGGTACACAGCTGCCTCCACCTTCACCCTCTACCTAGCATGCTGGAGCGTGAAGACTAGAATGGTGCAAAGAGGACAGATACGATTGGGAGACCAGAATGAATGGAGTGGAAGTAGAATGAAAGGATAAAGAGAGTGAGAGAGAGAGAGAGAGAGAGAGAGAGAGAGAGAGAGAGAGAGAGAGAGAGAGAGAGAGAGAGAGAGAGAGAGAGAGAGAGAGAGAGAGAGAGAGAGAGAGAATGAGAGAGACCAATAAGGGACACACACTACCTCACAACAACTCCATATTTACGACTAGCTCCCTAAAGGCAAGCAGCCAGTCCCACTTCATGTATTAATGGATATATGATATTAATAGATGAATTGTATCAATAGATAAATGAGTAAATATTGAGGATGACGGAGTGGAATAAGTCAACAAATAGAAGACGAGGTACATCAGAACATATAGACAATGACGAAAGATTCGAAGATACAGAGTCAAAGATGAGTGAATATCTCAGTGATAGACATAAATGGAAGCACACATATAGAGATGGATAGATGGAAACAGGGATCTAGATAGATGACTTCTGGATAGATAAGATTTCTAGATCTATAACCCAACAAGGGTAATCTAGCAACATCTCCTATGAAGAACAATCAATAGAAGATTGACAGACACACGGAAGATTGGCATACATGTGTATGACTGACATTATGTACGAAAGACCAGCATACACATGGAACACTGACATACACATGGAACACTGACATACACATAGAACGCTGACATACACATGGAACACTGACATACACATAGAACGCTGACATACACATGGAACACTGACATACACATGGAACACTGACATACACATGGAACACTGACATACACATGGAACACTGACATACACATAGAACGCTGACATACACATTGAAAACTGGAAAACACTCGGACAACTTACGTACCGCTAAAAGGACAGACATGCACCTGAATGACTGACATACACCGGGCAAACTGACATAGGGAAAATCAGGAGTAGCCGTGATGACGATTCGAACCTATGCTCTGGGTACTCCCAAGCACACGCCTTAGACCACTACACCACGACATGGTCAACATGAATGCAATCCGAGATTCTACTGAATCCTCTAGGGTTCCCGAGGCTAAAGCCAAACCATGGTTTCAGACTAGCATACACCGAAAGACTAACAAAGAACAAACACACAAGGAAGACTGATAAGCACTTTCAAGTCTAAATTAACCTCAAAGACTACCATACAACCTCAGGATAAAAATTTCTCTAATACATATTTTTGGAAGCAACGGATCGTCTCAAAAAATAGGTGGGGGAAAAACAGCGTTCCAGAACAAGTCTTTGTTTCCAAAGAGTTTGTGCTGGAACGTGACCTGAGAGCCGCCGCAGCTCCCACTGGACCACCGCTCGCTGGCAACACACACCACTGAACCACTTAGATCAAGTGTGAGTGTTTCTTCTCCCTTACAACACTGCCTGTCACTGGCCTACACCTCGACACACTCATTGACAGACATCAATAAAACCCATCATGAATATTTTATATATATATATATATATATATATATATATATATATATATATATATATATATATATATATATATATATATATATATATATATATATAAAAGACATATATATATATGTCTTTGAAAATGTAATAAGTTTTACGAAACGCGTTCAAGTGTCGCGTCAGACTATAAATAAAAATGAATTTTGGAGAATTGATTTTTCAGTTACCATCAACAGTGAAAAGAAATATAAGAAACAGAGAAAATTCGTGTTAGAATTATTAATCTTACTTTTTCGGTCATATTTAATAATATATATATATATACCTTGATGGTCAATAATATCCGAATGACGGATATATACCTAAAAGATTGGTATTCAACCTGAATGACTGATATTCACTTAGATGACTGGCATGCACCACCTTGTTGACTGATATACACCTAGATGACCGCCATACACATGAGTTACAGATATACACTTAGAAGACCGCCATACACCTGAGTGACAATTAATACACCTGTAAAACTGCGTTACGTTTGTACGACTGATAAAATTACTGAGCATGAATGTGTATATATATACATTCATACAGCGTTCTAACCTCCATACACAACCATACAAACAAGACTAAGGTCATATTTAGGAAGGAAATAGTTATATTTCCTTCCTAAAAAGAAGGAAATATATTCTACTTTCCAGTCTTTGTAAACCTTAGTAAAGTCTTAGTAGACGGTCGGGGATTGAACGTCGACCTGCATGAAGCGAGACAATATATCATTAAATGTTTCCCTTTAATCGTCACTTAGTCAGGCATAATTCTTAACCACGCCGTATAAATATGCCTATTGTCTATAATAACATGATTTAAAACAATTATTTATGTTTCGTTGTAGATAAGTGAAATTTTTATAATTAAGTCATAGACTAAAACATTCTAGAAAGGGAAATCTGAAACGACTGGCGTTTACCCGAGATGATTTGAAACCAACAGTTCAGCCAATCAGAATGGGACACCATTTGAAAGAGCCAATTGAAACTCACCAGGTGTGAGCGAATCCAATGGAAGCACGCAGGGAGAGGAGGCGCTGCTCTGTCAAGAAAATCTAGTGCTCCATCTAGTGAAAAAGCTGAGAAGAAGAGATGAGTGAATCAGAAGAGTCGCCAGGAACTAGAAAGAGTCTAGCAGTGTAAACAATATGTCTATTCCAGTTTCTAATGTGAAGTCTCCCACTAGCGTCCAGAAGTAATATTGTAAAGTAATTCTTGTATCGTCCGCCTACGATGTAAACTGCAAAGGGAGGAAGTTTACTCTCGCGTCGATACAATACTGAATGCGACTTAGCGTCTAAGAAGATTGCTTGGAAGAGGAAGTGGCGCACAGTGAGAGCAAGCGACGGGGCTGTGGCAAGATCAAGCGGGCATTTCTGTAAAGACCTTTCAATAGGATTCCTCCGGCAACTTGAAGGAAGCTGCGTGAATTGTTGTCTACAGATATTTCTGGTCCTGAAGGTAAGAATTTGATAACACTTGACTTTACAGTGGGTCCTTTGGACTAATGTTTACTAATCTTCGGCTGAACCGGGAAGTGTATTCATTGAACGATGGACAGTCAACTTTATGTGATAATTTGAGGTATAAAGTGATCAAATAAATTGTGCGATATTCTGCCAAAGACTTTTCAACATTTACAATGTTTTGTTAACAATTTATTTTCTATGGGGAAAAGTGGTAAACTATTGGTCATGTTGGGAAAGCAAAGTGAACTACCATATTTGATTCATGGAATAGTTAATTTTGTGAGCAAACTAGTTCACAGTATAAATCAAATTGTAATGTATTTCTATAACGGTTGGAGAATTCCTACCTAACACTCGGGGTAAACTTAAGAGTTTATTGCAGAATTAGTGACAATTGTACACGTTATACAGATGTATACTCCTAGCTGTGACTAACTCTATACTAGAAACTAAATTAATCTAGAGTCCAAGGTCAGCATGCCTTTGTTCTTACTGTTGTACACCACAATGGGTTATCTTATGTAACATCTATCTTTGATTTTCATGAATAATATCTTATTTTTCATAGGAATGACTAATAATATTAAAAGATGTGGTAGTAGAAAGAAGAGGTGGTGTAGAGGAGAGTAGGGAGCGGGTAGAGGAGAGGAGGGAATGTGTAGAGAGAAAAAAAAGTGAGGGAATAAATGACTTATCATACATTTCATTCTCATCCCACCATTTCAACATTAATCAGAGGACATTTCGTTATTTAGACATGCTTATAATAATCTTACCATCTTGTGTTCCTATTATACATATCTTATTTCCTTTCACCTACATTTTATAACTAGAATCATACACTCTGTTAACACAACTTTAAGCTATAAACTGTGTTACACTGGCAATGAAACCTCAGTGTTTCTGTCTAGTGTATTGCCCTTCATCATCATATAATGTGTCTCTCCTATTTGCTCAAATAAACAGGAAATCCATGCAAAGGCTTTGAGAACGCAGATACTACCCTGTTGAGCTGAATAATGCAATACGATTCGACGTTCGTATTAATACATGCAACAATCAATGAATCTTGATGCTTCCCGAGTCAGGAAGAGGAAGCCGTTGAGAGAGGCAAGGGTTTTGTGTGTGATGATCGCGATGTTAAGTCTTGGTTAACTAAGACTTAACATCTTAAGTGGTAATGACCTAGTAGAACTTTCCGGGGATTGGTAGAGGCTCCTAGACCCCGCTTGATGAACTAGTGCATTGGTTCCAGAGCCAATTGGCTTTTTTCATATTCAAACTTAAATGCTGTGAATGGTGTTTGCCTCTTGCATTCCACAGCGTAACACTTCCTATATTCCAATAGGAATATTCCTATATTTAGATATGTATACAATTTTAATAACTACAGTAATATTTAAACAAAAGCGTATCAATGCTTTGCATAAATAAACAAAATAAACATAATATTGACTCGTAAGCGATACTATATATACAAGCATTAAAGCGCGTGGTAATTAAACGTGGCGCGCCGAACCCGTAGAGTGTTACACCCTGTAGGTATACACTAGACTGCGACACAGTGGTTGCAAGGATCAGGTTGGGTTACCGTTACCTGTGGCAGGTGGCTGCAGGTGACGGATCTCCCAATCCTGAGAACTCCAGTTGCAAACTCTGTGAGCAGGAACTACGGCACGATCTCCCGCACTACATCACCGAATGCCCAGTTATTAGACCTTTCAGACCAGTTGGCATGAGGTACCTGGAACTTTGCAATTACTTTATTCACTCTCGTATTCTTGAAGATATCCTCACAGTGTACCCAAAATTTGCCAGTGCAGGCTACTAAACATATGACCTGTATGACTAACCATCCTGCGAGATGGGGATTTGTATTACCACTGCTACCTGATTCAATCTTGTGTTGATGATATCCTCAAAATGCTTCCGGAGTCTGCCAGTGCAGACCGCTTATCACATGCCTCTGTATGACAAACCATCCTGTGTGATGGGGATTTTATAGCATCACCTAGTTAGCTTTTTTGACACACTGTACTCCACTTCATATAGTCTAGGGTAGCTGCACTAATGCAGATGTACTTCATGAATTAATAAAAAAAAACTACCCTGCTCTACTGCCTCCAATACGCCTGGAGGAATTACTTGGTCAACAATTATCAGTTAGTATTTTATGATTATTTGTTATATCACCATTATTAATAATAACTATTATAAATTTAATTTGATAAAAAAAACCACACTTGTGTATTTGTGAAATTCAGGTAAGGGGAAAACAGGGCGAAAACTTCAGATCAGAATTAAAGAACATACGAGAGCATGTGGAATTATGGCTGGTAACAGTGCTGTAGCCAACCACAGTTGGGGAAAGGATCACAATGCAAGTTTAAAGAAATGTGAAATAATCTATAGAAGTAATAATATTAGAATTAGAAGTGTAGTGGAAGAGGTTCTAATAAATACTCTGAAATCTTTCGCTGGCAACAAAAGCTTTACTTCGGAGGATAGCTTTACTAGGAAAATGATTCTAAGTGAATTACAATTAGATCTCAATGAAATGAATGAAAACAGTCCCATTGGCAGCGATTTTTTTCGGGTAATGAGAGGATTACGAGGGATAACATCCAGATGAACACCTCTATTAATAACTCCTCCAATTCCCAGAATAACAGGATTACAGAAGGGTCACATGACCCTAATTCCGTAGAAGACATTACCGCAGGTCCGTCAGAAGTTGGAAATAGAGGAGACATGGTCAGGCGGCCAAGAAGGATAAGAGGATTGAACCCAGGATAGCAGCCTCATTAGTCGTTGAGATGTAAGTCTGGTCCTAATCACACACTCAGACCTTGACAAAGCACTCAGGAGAGTACGAAAGACTCGGTGTAAATTCCTTATATAAATTTCACAAATACACAAGTGTTTTATCCTATATTGTTATGTCCGTGAGAAGACATTATCATCACTAATAATGTTCATTATTACTGCTCTTGCGATATGTATCTTGATAATAATAATAATATATAATGATAATATATAGAACATTGACTGGGGCTGTGAGCCCTTGAAACACAAACCAAAACTGTCTCTATTTTCCGCTTGTTACAACTTGTAATAAAGTTGTTACATTTTGGCTTAACGTGTTTATGACGTATTAGAACGTTGTTACAACTTGCTATATTGGTTGTTATAACTAGTTAGGAAGTGTTAAAACTTGTTCGAACGTTGTATCAACGTCGTAGTTTCGGTGTGTGTTTGGCGGGAGGCGACAGAAGTCCCCGACCAACACAGTGGCAGACAGCAATCGGCTGACAATACCTTGGTCGCGAGTTCGCAGCACCTCACATTCCCATTGGATTTTCTCATAGATGTGTGTCACGTTAGTGTGGTTTTCTGTCAATACCAATATTATTATTATTAATATTATTATTATTATTGCTACTCGTATCTTAAGTATCTTAACAGTGCTACTTCTAAATGGTATTTAAGATTAAAGAATACTTAGCTAATGAAATTTCAACAAAATACCCTAAAGAAACCTGAAAATATGACTGGCATGAACTGACTAGAAGGAAACAGGAACAAAATGAGGAACAAAATAATGCACGACGAACTTAAATCCATTGGAAAATTAAGTACTGATTTTAAAAAATGTTTCTCATAGGATTCAAATGGGAATCATAGGAGGGTGAAGCTGACGTGATGAAGGAGAGAGGAAGGAAGCAGAGGTGGAAGAGAAGCACGCAGGGAGGGAGGGAGGGAGGGAGAGAGAGAGAGAGAGGAGTCAATAGAGGTTCTTGACTCTCCATCCAACCCCATCCCACTGTGAATCGAATCCATCGCTGATTTCCACTTAAGCTTCCGTTGGCACCCCTTTGATCGTGTGCCAAAGGGAGTGTGAGATTCTGTGGCCTCTCCACTTCCAGCACCGCTCACTAGACCATTCACGCCCTCTCCACCTCCACCACCCATCACCCTATAAGTGGACCTCCCACCTCCAACACCTCTCATCCCATCACTCACAACCTCTCTACCTCCTGCACCCCTCACAACCTCTCTACCTCCTGCACCCCTCACCCCACCACACACACACACAACCCTTTCATCCTCTCCCTTTCCCTCAATCCCCCTCACCCTCCTTCTTCTTCCATATCTATCTTTCCAAGCGTTCTTTTCTCACTGACCTGTTTCATTTCCTTCATCTCCTCCCTCTGTCATTCCCTCCTCTCTTCCCCCCTTTCTCTTCCTAATGGACTTACATCTTCGGCCATAATCAGGCGCCGGAGCATCACTTGTCGCCCTGCGTAAGCTGATCTTCCTTTCTCATTAGTTATTCCCAGCAACGCAGGTAATTATAGAATACTAATGCTGCGATTCAGTATGCAGACACGACGTGGCCTCCAGGTATATAACTGGGTATTGCGAAGGTGCCTTGCTAGGTTATGCATATAGATTAGAGTACATTAACTCAAACTGAGGCACGTGTGGAAATGCATCCTTTAGCAAGGTGGGATGAAGACCCCTGAGGTGGGAGCTTCCATGTGAAAGAAGTTTACACTCATGTGAAAGATTCACATGCATAAATTCCTACTGTTATGATGCCACCATTCCTTCGTGACATTATGTCCCTGTGCGAGTCATGCACGAACCATTTCAACCATAAATAACTGGTGGTGAATATTAAATTTTATTTAGGATGTGAATGGCTATCAAATATTGTATATTACATTCATTAAAATTTAATTTTTTCGGGCTATAGCAATTGGCGCGTAACAAGACTCATTTGTAACGTAACGCAACATCACGTAACGTGTGTGATACAAAGGCTGACATCATGTTTATTAACATTCGTCAAGACCTACAATTTCGAACAATGAGGAAAATGTAGAATGATGTAATAATAGAGCCCTTCCGGTCTGATTGGCCAGTGAGGAACTCGCTGGTAGTGCATCCAGAGGAAGAGGAGCGTGTTCGACTCTGTTCTTCATGAATGATCAAGGATGCTTGCAGATGATGGTCTGAACGTATGCATTCAGCAACTAGGGTAGAGGCAGGGGTGTCAGAGTTATATGACACAGACCGAAGCTATCTTGGGAGCCAATATCTACCAAAGAGCCAGAGTTCAACCCCCGCAAGCACAACTAGGTGAGTACACACACATATATGAAAGTGAGCACACACACACACACGATACTAAAGGAATGATCAGAAGCACTGTGCCTGCCACTCTCCATGGTGTATAACAAATCACTGGAATCAGGTGAACTGCCATAAATTTTGGAAGACGGCAAACGTAGTCCCGATATACAAGAAGGAAGGGGGATAGACAGGAGGCGCTGAACTACAGGCCAGTGTCTCTAACTTGCATACCTTGCAAGTTATTGGAGAAAATTGTACGAAAAAGGCTAGTGGAACATCTGGAGCGAAGGAACTTTGTGACACAACACCAACATGATTTCAGGGATGGTAAGTCATGCCTCACAGGATTAATTGAATGCTACGATCGGGCAACAAGAATCAGACAAGAAAGAGAGGGGTAGACAGACTGCATATTTTTGGATTGCCAGAAAGCCTTTGACACAGTACCACACTAGAGACTAGTGCGAAAGCTGGAGATGCAGGAGTGAAAGGGAAGGAACTCCATTGGATAAGGGAGTACCTAAGCAACAGAAGACAGCGAGTCACTGTGAGGGGTGAGGTCTCAGATTGGCGAGACGTCACCAGTGGAGTCCCACAGGGTTCAGTCCTTGGACCCATACTGTTTCTGATATATGTAAATGATCTACCAGAGGGAATAGAATCATTCCTCTCATTGTTTGCTTATGATGCAAAAATTATGAGGAGGATTAAGACGGAGGAAGATAGTATGAGGCTACAAGATGAACTAGACAGACTGAATGAATGGTCCAATAAATGGCTACTAAAGTTCAACCCGAGTAAATGTGAGGTAATGAAACTAAAGTGTGGAAACAGGAGGGCAGACACAGGATACAGAATAGGAGATGAAGTCCTTTATGAAACGGACAGAGAGAAAGATCTAGGAGTTGATATCACACCAAACCTGTCTCCTGAAGCCCACATCAAAAGAATAACATCTGCGGCGTATGCGAGGCTGGCTAACATCAGAACTGCCTTCAGGAACCTGTGTAAGGAATCATTCAGAACCTTATATACCACTTATGTAAGACCAGTCCTGGAGTATGCGGCCCCAGCATGGAGCCCGTACCTTGTCAAGCACAAGACGAAGCTTGAAAAAGTTCAGAGGTATGCCACTAGGCTAGTCCCAGAACTAAGAGGCATGAGTTACAAGGAAAGGCTGTGTGAAATGCACCTCACGACACTGGGCAACAGAAGAGTAAGGGATACATGATCACTACCTACAAAATTCTCAGAGGAATTGACAGGGAAGATAAAGATAAACTGTTTAACACGGGTGGTACGCGAACAAGGGGACATAGGTAGAAACTGAGTACCCACATGAGCCACAGGGACGTTAGATAAAACTTTTTCAGTGTCAGAGTAGTTAACAGATGGAATGCATTAGGCAGTGATGTGGTGGAGGCTGACTCCATACACAGTTTCAAATGTAGATATGATAGAACCCAGTAGGCTCAGGAATCTGTACACCAGTTGACTGACAGTTGAGAGGCGGAACCAAAGAGCCAGAGCTCAACCCCCGAAGCACAACTAGGTGAGTACATGCAGCACCATGACAAGTTACCTATAAATTTTCTAACATTTCTCACAACTCTCTTTTGATCATCAATTATATATCACGTGATATATAAAACTCTTCTCAATGCAATGAATAAATTCATCTCAGGAGAAAACGTTCGTAAATACAAGAAAAAATAATATTATAAATATATCCTAAAAAATGGATGTATTTTTTATTATGGCAAACCCTTCCACGGGTTTAAGTGGGGGAGGCTGGATCAATAAAATTATAGTGGATGCATAGAGGATGCAAATACTGGGAGACGATAAGGCCGAGAGTGCTAGACTGGGCCATGGTGCTCCCGACCTTCTCCAACTCCCGTCATCACCTGTAATTAAATTTGCCTCCCACCTGTTTACAGTCTGATCAACTTCATTCACCACTTTCTTCCTCCCCAACCTGCGCTTCCTTCCTCTTCCTCTTCCTCCCTCCCCACCACCACTACCTCTCTCCCTCCCCACCACCACTACCTCCCTCCCTCCCTCCCCACCACCACTACCTCTCTCCCTCCCCACCACCACTACCTCCCTCCCTCCCCAACACCACCACTACCTCCCTCCCCAACACCACCACTACCTCCCTCCCTCCCTCCCTCCCCACCACCACTACCTCCCTCCCTCCCCAACACCACCACTACCTCCCTCCCTCCCTCCCCAACACTACCTCCCTCCCTCCCAAACACTACCTCCCTCCCTCCCCACCACCACTACCTACCTCCCTCCCTCCCCACCACCACTACCTACCTCCCTCCCTCCCCACCACCACTATCCCCCTCCCTCCCCACCACCACTACCTCCCTCCCTCCCCAACACCACCACTACCTCCCTCCCTCCCTCCCCAACACTACCTCCCTCCCTCCCAAACACTACCTCCCTCCCTCCCCACCACCACTACCTACCTCCCTCCCTCCCCACCACCACTACCTACCTCCCTCCCTCCCCACCACCACTACCTCCCTCCCTCCCTCCCCACCACCACTACCTCCCTCCCTCCCCAACACCACCACTACCTCCCTCCCTCCCTCCCCAACACTACCTCCCTCCCTCCCCAACACTCACACTTCCTGCCCCGTAAATTTCTTCCTCAGTTTTCTAACTTCCTGTAAATGTCAACTCTCTCTCTCTCTACGTCTCTTCCTGGCTCTCTTTATTCTCCTACTCTCCCTACCTTCCCCTTTTCCCTGTTCCCCTCTTCCCCACCCCCACCACTCCCCAGCACCCAGCCTCCCCACCTGGGGCTCCTCAAACACTGGGACATAAACGTCAATGACCCGCAACACCAAGATAATATATTAATAGCATTTGTTATTTTGTTTCAGCTCACTAATGCTGATATTATCTTGCTACTTTAGTGCTCTGTATGTCTGTCTCTCTCTCTCTCTCTCTCTCTCTCTCTCTCTCTCTCTCTCTCTCTCTCTCTCTCTCTCTCTCTCTCTCTCTCTCTCTCTCTCTCTCTCACTCTCTCTCTCTCTCTCTCTCACACACTCACTCTCTCTCTCTCTCTCTCTCTCTCTCTCTCTCTCTCTCTCTCTCTCTCTCTCTCTCTCTCTCTCTCTCTCTCTCTCTCTCACTCTCTCTCTCTCTCTCACACACACTCACTCTCTCTCTCTCTCTCTCTCTCTCTCTCTCTCTCTCTCTCTCTCTCTCTCTCTCTCTCTCTCTCTCTCTCTCTCTCTCTCTCTCTCTCTCACACACTCACTCTCTCTCTCTCTCACACACTCTCACTCTCTCTCTCACTATACTGCTATAGTTAAGCACAGCTAACTAGTGACTCACAGTTTGTTTACCTTTTGCTTACATTAAACTCTGCAAGAGTCTCGTCTCAGGCTTCCCTTCAGGCACATCAAAATGTTTATTCTCGACTTTACAATCGACTTGAGAATGGTCCAGGACGGACCGAAACGTCGTCGTCCCTTCAATTTCTAGTGTGTGGTCTGGTCAACATGTTTATTCTCGTTTTTCAAAAACCGAAGTTCTAATAAAACAAATTTTATTCATTTATATATATATATATATATATATATATATATATATATATATATGCCCTTCTTAAGTCGTGACCGGCACGTGTATAAGCAAGTGGACGGCGTCGCCATGAGCTCCCTCTGGGTGTCTTGTTCACGAACTTTAACATGGTTACTGTTGAGCAGAGAGTTCTGGTCGGGTTAGACCTGGACGGGTAATCAGGTGTTAATCGTTGTATGTAGATAGGAGCTGCCTCGTAGGGGCCAATAGGCCTTCTGTAGTTACCTTTATTCTTATGTGCTTCGTCCCCCATTTATCCCCTATGTATCCCGCTTGTCTTTAATTTTATTGTACTTGTTTATCACCTGACCCCGTACAGGTGATATATTAACGAATTCTGTAATTTCTTTTCACTTGAGAATGAACCATGGAGGTTCGAAACGTTGTGCAAATTGTGTAAATAAGTGTAATACATTCTATAGTAATTCACTTTTTTCTTCACCTTGAAATAACGAAAATGAGTTTTGGAGAACTCTTACAGCTAAGGCCTGATGTTAGGAAAATAGTTAGAGGGCTTGAAACCCTGAATCAGAAGATAGTAAATACAGAATATGCGGTCATATTCAATGAGACATATGTGTGTATATATATATGTCGTACCTAATAGCCAGAACACACTTCTCAGCCTACTATTCAAGGCCCGATTTGCCTAATAAGCCAAGTTTTCATGAATTAATGTTTTTTCGTCTACCTAACCTACCTAACCTGGCTTTTTTTGGCTACCTAACCTAACCTTACCTATAAATATAGGTTAGGTTAGGTTAGGTAGGGTTGGTTAGGTTCGGTCATATATCTACGTTAATTTTAACTCCAATAAAAAAAAATTGACCTCATACATAGAGAAAAGGGTTGCTTTATCATTTAATAAGAAAAAAATTATAGTAAATATATTAATTCAGGAAAACTTGGCTTATTAGGCAAATCGGGCCTTGAATAGTAGGCTGAGAAGTGAGCTCTGGCTACTAGGTACGACATATATATATATATATATATATATATATATATATATATATATATATATATATATATATATATATATATATATATATATATATATATAGTATGTGTTAACATAATTTGTACTTTCTCAAAAATAATTATATATTGCAATTTTGTCTACAGTTAGGTCTAGAATATTTTAGATTTGTTGACATTTTTTGGTGTTCGCGGGTAAACCCTCTCAACCCATCCTCAGGTTAGGCTTGTCCAACCGGCGGCCGACCCCAAAGATGCACTCTTAAATTTTAACGAACTGCGTAACCAAAACCAGAGTTTTCTCGCATATCAACGGAAATGAATATATTATAATTTTGTGAATAATTAAGCTAGGATAGATGTGATTAGATGTTTTGGGTTGTTTTACAGTTATATGTATTTGCAGCACGTGAACGAAGCATTTAGAACTGTGGTATTCGAACGAAGAAATCGAAGGACAAAGAGAACGGAAAACAAAGAGAACGAAAGACAAAGAGAACGACGGACAAAGAGAACGAAAGACAAAGAGAACGGAAGATAAAGAGAAAAGTTAAAAAGTAATCAGCTGTGAGTCATGTTTAAAGCGTGTTTCACTCACCAATGGGGCAGTGGTACGGTTGATCTAACCGGCAATTAGGCATTGTCTGAGGACATGTTGGCATTTAGAGACTTGAACTGTGAACACAGGAAGGGTAATGCCACGGAAGATCACATAAATTACATCAGTTGACGCTTATAGATACACCATAGTATCACAGGAAAACACACACTCAGAATTTTTTTTATCTCACCATATCTTGAATCAGTGATCTATAATTTTGCATTTGAATTTACGTACATTAATTAATTTAAGTAATAATCAAATACTCGTGAGAAGTATCTTACCATGATCTTGCATGTGTGTACTCACCTAGGTGTGTTTGCGGGGGTTGAGCTGTGGCTCTTTGGTCCCGCCTCTCAACTGTCAATCAACTGGTGTGTGTGTGTTAATGTGTTAATTATGTCAAATTGCCCTGCCACGTGCAGCTTCACGGCCACGTCCAGCTTCACGTGCCACGTCCAGCTTCACGTGCCACGTCCAGCTTCACGTGCTAGCAGCTACCAGCATCTTCGGGTCTTCGGGTCGGGTCCTATGGGTTTGGGCTGGGCTGAGACAGCCAATCAACTTCTGGGTACAAGTCTGGGGCGGTTCGGTTCACCTTCTCTAATCGCAGTCAATCTCAACTTCCAACTCCAAGGTATTTCATTGAGCCCTGAATACCAATGTCCACAACTGTAGCTTGTACACGTGTGCTTGTGTATGTAATTATCAAAGTCTAGTTAACTAAGTGTAGTTACAGGGTGAGAGTTACGGCACTCCGTCTTCCCGATACTCTTTGGCTAATGGACGTTTGATGATTGATGATTTGATTGATGGTTGATTCCGATGGTTGAATTGCAAATTAATTCAGTTCATACTAACAAAGATACTCTTGCATTTGTGTATCGAGGCAGCGTTAACCGCTTCTTCGTTTAACTCATTTAATATACTGGAAACTCTTATCGTTGAAGAAGTTCTTTCTGACATTTCTGTGACACATCTTTGTCTGTAATCTCTATTTACTCCGCCTCGTTCCGCTGTTCCTGGCTTTGAACATTGCTTCTTTGATCACTTTATCAGTTTTCAGCAGAATCTGGCATGTCGTTATCATCTCTTTGTCTATGCAGGCGATGAGTCACAATAACGTGGCTGACGTATGTTGACCAGACCACACACTAGAAGGTGAAGGGACGACGACGTTTCGGTCCGTCCTGGACCATTCTCAAGTCAATTGTGAGTCGACAATAGACTTGAGAATGGTCCAGGACGGACCGAAACGTCGTCGTCCCTTCACATTCTAGTGTGTGGTCTGGCCAACATCTCTTTCTCTATTTATTTTCTAAATGTTATTCCTTGAAATCCTGTTTTCAAAATTGCTGATTCCAAGAATTCTTCATATTAAATTGAGTCCATTTATGACACTTTTAAACGTGATGATCATATCACCTCATTTTCGTTTACTTATATATAAGAGCCATGCAACTGCGAAATATTGCAATTTAAATGTGTGTGTATATGTCGGTCCTCGCCTTGATGAGCTTGCAAAGGTCGAGTTGGGCTCCGAGCTCGGCAATGACTCATGCATCACACTTTTATCATATTTATATTTAATTTTTTTATTATAATTAACTTCATCTACTTCTACGTCTTACCAACTCCACTTACTGACAGGTCTAAGACTGGAAACGTTTTCTCAGACGTCTCTCTCACTCATTTGAGTATCTTTAGTTTTTATCCACGACCCCACGGTCTGCTGTTCCTAGCATTGTATTGCTTTGTCTACTTTGTCAATTTCCCTTGCTATCTTATATGTTGTTATCATGTCCCTCGCATCTTTGCTGTCCTCTAGTGTTGTAAGGTCCAGTTCTCCCAATCTCTTCAGCTCAGGAACGAGTCTCGGTGCATATCGCTGAATATTTTTTTAGTTTTCTTTGTCCATTTTCAGGTAAGGGTTCAATGCTGGGATGCATATTCACGAGTGGCTCTCACCCTTTCTATGTATTGAGCCCGGAAAGCCCCTTTGTCCAAGGAAGTTTCTGAAGTATACAATATGCCATTTGCCGCTGTTATTATTCTGCTAATGTGGGTTTCGGTCATTAGATTTGGTGTTATGTCTACTCCCAGGTCATTCTGCTGTTCTGATTTAAGAAGCTGTGTCTCCTTCATTGGTACTGCTGTACTGGTCTTCACACTCCTGTTCCAATCTTCATAACTTTACACTTGGCTGGGTTAAATTCAAGCAGACATTTTTTAAGACCACTTCTGAAGGAAGTCCAAACCCGGTTTGCAATGCCTCACAATTTTGCTCTGTCCTGACCCTCTGCATCAGCTTTGCATCGTTGGCAAGCATTGGTATGCTCTGCTAGGTCGCTTTATATGTTAGAAACAGGATGAGCTCAAGAAGCTACCCTTGTGGTACTCTTCTTGTCACCTCTCTTCACTCTGTTGTTTATCCTGTCACTGTAGCCGTGTGCTCCCTTCCTGAGAGATACTTTTTCATCCACCTTATCTATCTTCCCGATACACCAGCCTGCTTCTTTATCTGACCAAGAGTATCTTGAACGGGACAGTATCGACTGCTTTCTGACTTCTGAGGAACATGCAGTCTGACCATCCTTCTCTCAACTGTTTAATTTCTGTCCTCTTGTTGAAGAATCCCAGCAAGTTTCTTACGCAAAACGTTTCCTTTGCTATGTACATATTGGGATCTTGAGGCAAAATGTATCTGTTCTAAATGTTCTACTAGCCTGCTTCGCATTAGTCTCTTGTACTCACCTATTTGTTCTTGCGGGGGTTGAGCTCTGGCTCTTTGGTTCCGCCTCTCAACTGTCAATCAACTGGTGTACAGATTCCTGAGCCTATTGGGCTCTGTCATATCTACATTTGAAACTGTGTATGGAGTCAGCCTCCACCACATCACTGATTAATGCATTCCATCTGTTGGAGTGTGTGTGTGTGTGTGTGTGTGTGTGTGTGTGTATGTGTGTGTGTGTGTGTGTGTGTGTGTGTGTGTGTGTGTGTGTGTGTGTGTGTGTGTGTGTGTGTGTGTGTGTGTGTGTGTGTGTGTGTGTGCGTGTATTCATCAGCACATGAGGGAAGAGTACTGCCCCATTCTTACGAGTCACTCACCAAACACTAGAGTCAAAGGAGAGACATAACCGTCCTCTCGCTCTCTGCTATCTCTCCTCCCCGCCTCTTCCTCCCTTCCAGAACCCTTTTAACCCCTTCTCCTCAAACGTATTTCCCTTCCTTTATCTCCCCATCTCTTCATCCCTCATTTAACCCATCTTCTCCCTTATATCACCACCTCTCCCAATCTCCTCTCTACCCTCTCTTCTATTTCTCACTCTCCCCCTCCCTACCTCTTTCCTCCAATTTCCTACCATCCCCTCTCTTCTTCCCCTCCCCTATCCCAACCCCTACACCCCCTCCCCCCCCCCTAACACACCTGCGTAAGTGAGTGGAAGAAAAAAAAATATTGCGACAGAAGCCACATATAAACCTCCGCAACCGTCCGTAGAGAACAAAAGCCGGAGACCGGAGCTGAGTTACGCACCGGAATATCTGTGTGCTTTGGGGTGGGGAGGGGCGGGGGGGGGGGGGTGAGGGAGGAGGGGGGGGTTTACTGTGGTGTGGTAATCAGCTGCGCTCCGGTTAACCGCATCGCGGACCGCGGAGTGTGGTGACGGTACTCGGCGCCGTACGCGAGTTTGACACGGCACATCGGGGTGGTGTTTGACGGTTGGGCAAGGGTAGAGGCTCCTTGAGGCGCTGGTGGGCCGCGATGCCGTAGTCTGCCTTAACCGGTTCCGGGAGGGCTTAACAAAGGAGGTCCGGGCCGCGCCTTACCCGCCCTCTTGGCTTCCAAACAAGCCGAATTTAACATAGTTTAAGGAAATTAGCATCACCGGCAGCGTGTATCTTCCGGAGACCATTACTTTGTTTTTGATTACATTTGTTTGAGAAGACTGTTTACCGGGATGCTTATACAACGCTTCAGAACCTTCAAGACAAACTGTTAATACGGCACGCTGATAACACTTGAATGAGTCACACGGTTATCTTGAGGTAATCTTGAGATGATTTCGGGGCTTTAGTGTCCCCGCGGCCCGGTCCTCGACCAGGCCTCCACCCCCAGGAAGCAGCCCGTGACAGCTGACTAACACCCAGGTACCTATTTTACTGTTAGGTAACAGGGGCATAGGGTGAAAGAAACTCTGCCTATTGTTTCTCGCCGGGGCCTGGGATCGAACCCAGGACCACCGGATCACAAGTCCAGCGTGCTGTCCGCTCGGCCGACCGGCTCCCTTTGTCCGCTCGGCCGACCTCTCCCTCCCGACCAGTTACTTGGAATACGGGAAAATCGTTTGGAGTAAGAATGAGTCACTTCGAGTAGGACTAAATATGTTTGGTGAACTACACACCCGCACGAGACATTACACACCCGCACGAGACATTACACACCCGCACGAGACATTACACACCCGCACGAGACATTACACACCCGCACGAGACATTACACACCCGCACGAGACATATATATACAAACATAACAAAGGACTAACTCAAAGGCACAAAACCAAATGAACGAAAATAGATTAACCAAATGACAGACAAAAATACTCAACCCAATAAAAAGCCACTTTCATTCTGAAGAGGAGCCCAACCACTTGGGTTGGACGGTAGAGCGACGGTCTCGCTTCATCATGCAGGTCGGCGTTCAATCCCCGACCGTCCAAGTGGTTGGGCACCATTCCTTCCCCCCCCCCCAGTCCGATCCCAAATCCTTATCCTGACCCCTTCCCAGTGCTATATATCTTGAGGTTATCTTGAGATGATTTCGGGGCTTTTAGTGTCCCCGCGGCCCGGTCCTCGACCAGGCCTTCACCCCCAGGAAGCAGCCCGTGACAGCTGACTAACACCCAGGTACCTATTTACTGCTAGGTAACAGGGGCATTCAGGGTGAAAGAAACTTGCCTATTTGTTTCTGCTTCGTGCGGGAATCGAACCCGCGCCACAGAATTACGAGTCCTGCGCGCTATCCACCAGGCTACGAGGCCCCCTCATATAGTCATAATGGCTTGGCGCTTTCCCCCCTGATAATTCCCTCCCTTCTTAAAGAGGAACCGAAGCACCCTCACACAAAAGTCTAATTCCTTCAACAACATCCGCGTCATCTTATATGACATTAGAGAATAAGACTCGCCAGTTTTATCTTAACACAAAACAAACTACAATTTCCTTTATTTTCTATAATCCAAAAATCATTGACATTTTCAGAATTCTTGGCCTTCGTTGCCTCTCAAGAGGAAATATGTCCGTGTGATTTCAGGCAAATATATGAGCAGAGCCGATGCTTCCTTGTTGCAGAGGTGATGGTTCTTAGTTGCAGAGGTGATGGTTCTTTGTTGCAGAGGTGATGGTTCTTTGTTGCAGAGGTGATGGTTCTTTGTTGCAGAGGTGATGGTTCTTTGTTGCAGAGGTGATGGTTCTTTGTTACAAAGGTGATGGTTCTTTGTTGCAGAGGTGATGGTTCTTTGTTGCAGAGGTGATGCTTCCTTGTTGCAGAGGTGATGGTTCTTAGTTGCAGAGGTGATGGTTCTTTGTTGCAGAGGTGATGGTTCTTTGTTGCAGAGGTGATGGTTCTTTGTTACAAAGGTGATGGTTCTTTGTTGCGGAGGTGATGGTTCTTTGTTGCAGAGGTGATGGTTCTTTGTTACAAAGGTGATGGTTCTTTGTTACAAAGGTGATGGTTCTTTGTTGCAGAGGTGATGGTTCTTTGTTGCAGAGGTGATGGTTCTTTGTTGCAGAGGTGATAGTTCCTTGTTACACAGGTGTTGATTTCCAGGATGCCATCCACAACAGTCAACAAACTCACAAAATATTTTTGCATTCTGGGATCATTTTATTATCCAGCTTATTGCTGGAAAACAAAGTCACGGAGGGTGCCGCCGAGAAGAGGAGAGGAGAGAAAAAAGATTAGAAGAGCAGCTCAGCATAAGATGAACACAACTTGCATCTTCAAAACACATAAAAACAGACAAACATTCAAGGGTAAAATAAATCACATTGTCTCACGCCAGAAGTACACATAAACAGCGCAAATATAAACAAATAAAACACAAATAACAAATATATCTTTGAGAACACTGCTTACAGAGCTTAAGTGTAGCTTAAGAGCTACAGAGCTTAAGCTTAACTTAGGAGCAGAGCTTAAGAGCCTTCCAGAGTACGCAGCACCAGCATGGACCCCTTACACGCTGAGGCACCAAATGTGGGGGAATTCTGGATATCTGATACAAGGTTGATGCTTTAAATACAGTATCTGGGCCACATGTCTAAAAGGGGCTGAACCTGTTGTAATCAAAGGGGAGAAAAAGAGTCAGAGGAAATATGTTTACAACGTACAAGATACCGAAAGATAGACATTGTGGAAAGTGACAGCCTGTTCCATTTGAGATGCAAGAGCAATGACAGCCTGTTCATAAGGAGCAAGAACAATGACAGCCTGTTCATAAGGAGCAAGAACAATGACAGCCTGTTCATATGACGCAAGAACAATGACAGCCTGTTCATATGACGCAAGAACAATGACAGCCTGTTCATATGACGCAAGAACAATGACAGCCTGTTCATATGACGCAAGAACAATGACAGCCTGTTCCATATAAGACGCAAGAGAGCAAGATGACACAGGTGGAGGCTGGGAACTCAGATGAACCAGAGCATGTAAAAAGGTCACAACTTTAGCGTACCAGATGTAAAACCTGCAATACCTTTAATAAATATATATATTACGCAGCAATAGAAAGTAGTGAGTTATTATTTTTACCAAAGTCGCGAAATGCTAGAGGACACTTAATCACCTTAACCGCAAACACATTACGGTAGACACGGGTGGGTAAGCGCGTGCAAGCGCGCGCACACACACACACACACACACACACACACACACACACACACACACACACACACACACACACACACACACACACACACACACACACACACAGGAAGAGAGAGATTAGGCAGTGATGTGGTGGAGGCTGACTCCATACACAGTTTCAAATGTAGATATGATAGAACCCAGTAGGCTTAGGAACCTGTACACCAGTTGATTGACAGTCGAGAGGCGAGACCAAAGAGCCAGAGCTCATCACCCACAAGCACAATTAGGTGAGTACAACTACGTGAGTACACACACACTTGGGGGTCTGGTAGCTGAGTAGACAGCGCGCGAGACTCGTAATCCTGTGGCCCGGGTTCGATTCCCGGACTAGGCAGAGACAAAGGGGCAGAGTTTCTTTCACCATGATGCACCTGTTACCTAGTAGTAAATAGGTACCTGGGAGTTAGACAGCTGCTAGGGCCTGCTTCCTGCGTGTATGTGTAAGCGCATGTTAGAGAGATATGTATGCAGTAGATATAATAAGAGGAAAAAATAGAATTGGTTAGAAAGGCGGGGTCCAAGAGCTAATAGCTCGACTCTACAGATATAAATAGTAAATAAACACCAAAAAAGTAATTATCAATACAATTATGAATATACAAATAATAATCCTTCGAGATTTAGACATTATACAAGAGCTAGTTCAGTTCTAGCTCTTGGTTCAGAATTCAGAATTTTCAAAAGTCCTCATCTAATTATACACGTTTAAAGAGATTTCTGCGTGGTATGTCTAGTCTGTATTGTTAATATACATTTAAGTGCTCAAACTACACACACAATGTACACGCACGGATACATATACATGACACACAGACACATAAAGGTATACATAAAAAATCACACACGAACAGACCATTAGGCCCAAACGAGGTTGTTTCTCTACAGGAAGGCTTATGGCATCGCATAATACAAGTCGCACATTGTAGGAAAATAGTTTGTCTCATCTGGTCTTTAACGTATTCTTTGTGCTGAAGTTCCGGGCTCGTTACTTGAATAACTCTGTTGTACATGCTCGTTACTTAAATAACTATGTTGTACATGCTCGTTACTTAAATAACTATGTTGTACATGCTCGTTACTTAAATAACTATGTTGTACATGCTCGTTACTTAAATAACTATGTTGTACATGCTCGTTACTTGAATAACTATGTTGTACATGCTCGTTACTTAAATAACTATGTTGTACATGCTCGTTACTTAAATAACTATGTTGTACATGCTCGTTACTTGAATAACTATGTTGTACATGCTCGTTACTTAAATAACTATGTTGTACATGCTCGTTACTTAAATAACTATGTTGTACATGCTCGTTACTTAAATAACTATGTTGTACATGCTCGTTACTTGAATAACTATGTTGTACATGCTCGTTACTTAAATAACTATGTTGTACATGCTCGTTACTTAAATAACTATGTTGTACATGCTCGTTACTTAAATAACTATGTTGTACATGCTCGTTACTTAAATAACTATGTTGTACATGCTCGTTACTTAAATAACTATGTTGTACATGCTCGTTACTTAAATAACTATGTTGTACATGCTCGTTACTTAAATAACTATGTTGTACATGCTCGTTACTTAAATAACAATGTTGCACATGTTCATTACTTAAAAAAACAAAGTTACACATGTTCATTACTTAAAAAAACAAAGTTGCACATGTTCATTACTTAAAAAAAAAACAAAGTTACACGCTTCATTTAACTGGGCAACATCAAAACAATTTTGTCAATCAAATGCCCTTTGATATTCAGAATTATTTGTAATAAGTTACCTTTTAATCTTGGCTTTGTCAGAGTGAATCAAAACACATCAATAATACAGGATAAAGCTTTTATTCCATTTACTAACCAAACTGGGTATAATTTTCGCGGCTAAAGGCCCTGACCCCCACCACTGTGACCCCTGAACCCCGTTCACTGTGACCTTAATGACCCACAGTTGTGACCTAGACCCCCTCCCCCTTTTTTATTATTAATTTCTATATTTGTTTTTAATCTTTATTTGTCTTATTTATTTTTAATCCCAGTTTTATATAGTCGTAATGGCTAAGAGTTTTCCCTTGATAATTCCCTCCCTCATTTCTTTCTTATGTACCCCATAGCCATCCCGTAGTAAAATAGTGAGTACACCTTAGGGGGGACCTCGAAGCTGAGGGGACAGCGCTCGGGGGTCGTAGTCCTAAGGGCCCGGGTTCGATTCCCGACGGAAGCGAAAACAAATGGGTAAAGTTTCTTTCACCCATTTTTTACTGTTCTGCTAGCAATAAATAGGTACATGTGAGTTAGACAGCTGCCACGGGCTGCTTCCTGTGTATGTGTCTGTGCGCGCGTGTGTTAGAA
>NC_091154.1:39289289-39304289 GCF_040958095.1 Procambarus clarkii | reverse complement strand
TTCAAACCCTTGGACATTTTTATCTCTAAATAATCACACACACACACACACACACACACACACACACACACACACACACACACACACACACACACACACACACACACACACACACACATACACACACACACACATACACACACACACACATACACACACACACACACATACACACACACACACATACACACACACACACATACACACACACACACATACACACACACACACATACACACACACACACATACACACACACACACATACACACACACACACATACACACACACACACATACACACACACACACATATATATATATATATATATATATATATATATATATATATATATATATATATATATATATATATATATATTCAGCCAGTTTTATTTTAGGTAAATTAGGAGTACAAATTATAGAGATTATTTTATTAATTTTATTTCATAGTCCTAAATATATAAACTGGAAATATTTTACAATGAATACACATCAATAGTCTTCTTTCTTCCCCACATAGCCATAGTTCAGATCAATAAGTGTTCAGCGGTCAGCTCACTGTTATCGTGTGTGTATCAGAGTCACTCCATCTTCATCTTTCCAGAACCTGTAAAGAAATAAATGACAGATTCTGAAATGGTGAGGAGTGAATGACTGGGGTGGAAAATGAATAACAGTGAGATGACGAGGTCACACTTCTTGAACTGAACTATGGCTGTATGTGAAGAAATAAGAACTCTCATACATAATCTTTAAGGGGGCATTGGATCACAAATTTCCAAAAATATGCAGTAAATGAAAACTAGTTCGATTTCAGTCAAACTTTGTTGACTAGTTGTATATGAAAAGGGTTTCATCTTGGAAAAGTCTCAGCATCGCAGCATAAATAGGAATGGAGGGAAAAAAAATATTGAATGTGTCAAAAATTTTCCAAAATGGTTAAAAATTAGCATCAAACACAAGTGTCAACTGAAATCATGTCTATGACTCACAGCTATCACAATAGCATATAATAAAAAAAATTAATAATGAGTTTTATCAAAAAAATGTTGGTAAATTTTTTGTTCATATTTTTTTCTTATTTGTTTATCTGTCGATTTGCATGAAACTTATACACCTGACTGCACGTACGCCTATCTGAAAGGGTGCCAGTTTTGGAGGAAATTGGTTGATGTCAACCTCAGCCACAGATGGCAGCACCTTAGACTTTATTTTTTACTATTAATTTGTAAGTAACATAAACATTATCTCTATTCTTTCATTTTGTATTCAATTTACATGAAACTTACACCTTATATGTAAAGTTTATATCTCTAAAATCTGTTGCCGCACTGTCTTCCTAAGTCGGTTTACTGATTTTATAAATAATTATAAACACCATTTTGTTGCATAATTTTTTAGGGAAACTTTGAAAATTTGTATTATTGCACTAAATACATTTGGGATAGAAATCTGGCAAGAAAACCTTTATTATATGCTAATGTGATAGCTGAATGTCATAGAAATGATTTCGGTTGACACTAAAGTGTTTGTAGTAACACGAAGAAAAATGTTGAAAAATCGTCTAAAATTCGTATTTTTTTTTCCTCCCTTTCTATTTAGGCTGCGATGCTGGAACTTGGACCAGTTGCAGCATTTTTTACTTATAAAACGTCAGTAAGTATTGATTGCACTAGAACAACTTTTAATATCGTAACCCGAGCCCCCTTAAATAAAATTTCCCTGGTATATATATATATTTAGGGCTATGGAAATTATTATGTGTACTGTTGATACATTAATATATGTAAATTTAATATTTATGTTAAAAGATTATATATATATATATATATATATATATATATATATATATATATATATATATATATATATATATATATATATATATATATTAACGGAAAATATGCTTGAAGATATATTTAATACAAAATAATATACCAAAACATTAATAATAATTGTATACGAAACAAACGAGCATATCAGTGTCAAAAAGTGAAATTGCAAAATGAAAGCAGAGACAGAGAAGGTAATAAAATTCTTTCAATTCTCCTTCACTCAACTTAATCTTCTTACCTTTACATATCTGACTCTCCTCTCCTTTCTACATCTCACTCTCATATCTACTCCATACACCTGACTTATTATTACAAAAGTTGTCATAGCTTTTAACACTGCAGCTTTCAGGTCTCTGGACATTTCTTAGTTCTTCTAAATCTGAATTAATTTCTGTAATTTGTATGTTTCTAATAATTGCACTAGATAGTTCAAAGTCATAATCAGTGTTTTGTTTCCTGCAACCTCATTAGCCAATCTATCAACAAATTCAGGTTTTCCAACTCCAACATGGGATGGGATCCACACAAATTTTATACAATAGTTATTATCATTATGCAGTAACCGGACCAGGCAATGTGATGTAGTCATTGTGGTAATTCGCCTTGGCTATTGGCACATCTTTCAGGTTAGTGAGGCTGAGCCACTACCAGAATATTCAGATTGTAAACTCTGTGATAAACCTTTAATGCATTCACTAGAACACTATATTGTTAAATGTGAAACCGTAAAATATTTTAGATCTCCTGGCCCCCTGTACCACCAACTGTGTAACTATTTTATTGAATCTGGCGTACTGGAAGACATCCTAACAATTTATCAAAACTTTTCTTGTCCATTTTAAAGAATGAAGAACAATTTGATATTATTTTTAAGCTGCATCACTTATGAACCCATCCCTGCCCTTGTGTGGCAGTGCATAATAGAAAGTTGATTTTACATATTCATACATAAAAACATTGATTGTAACCATGATATATATATATGTGCTTCAGCCTACCGTTTAGACCTATTGCCTCGTGTATGACCCTCTGTCCTGTATGACAGTGAATACCAGCATTATCCTCACTTTAATAAGACTTAATTGAAATCCCCTAAGATTAGGCAAAATTTAAATTAAATTTTGTCAATAATAATAACTAATAATTATAATTAATAATTATTAAAATAATAATTACTAATTCTGTCAATTAGTAATAATAATATACCTGACTCTCATATCTCCTCCATACACCTGACTCATATCTCCTCCATACACCTGACTCTCATATCTCCTCCATACACCTGACTCTCATATCTCCTCCATACACCTGACTCTCATACCTCCTCCACACACCTGACTCTCATATCTCCTCCATACACCTGACTCCCATTCTCTTGCAACTTCGATTTACACCTGACTTTCTCCTTCATACATCTGACTTACCCTGAGCCCAACCATTAGTGCCAGGCTTTCAACCCTCGGATTAACTTCACAGCTTTTTCACCTTTTTTTATTTAAAAAAGGTTAAAAAAAAAAAAGGCCCGATGGCGTTTCTGAATATATCTCAAGATTTTTGCGTCGGTGACGAAAATGGATTTCGGGAGATAATCCACATGACGTCATAATGAGATTAATCTTTCAAAGTTCCAAAAAATATTTTTCTCCTTCAAGCCATTTTGGGAGTTTTTTTTACGGAAAACAAAACTTAAGTTTGTTTCGGGAATATTTACGCATTATTTCGTATTAGTCGTTTGAAGACAGGCTCTGCACATGTTCACACGACACAGGCGCTCATGATAACCGGTTTATTATGTATAAACAATATGCTATCGAAGCACTGACGCTGTGACACATTAAATGGATATCGCAAGATTTTATCTCACAGCAACACTGGCCGCTACAAGCAGCAACAGCCTGGTGGACCAAACTCTCACAAGTCAAGCCTGGCCTCGGGTCGGGCTTGGGGAGTAGAAGAACTCCCAGAACCCCGTCAACCAGGTATCAACCAGGTAACCAGGTGTTTCGTATTGGGATGCAAGGTGGCTGTCAACAGAATAATTGTCTTGTGTGAAAATTTATATCTATAACACGAGGTCAAAATATAGAGCAGTGTTTAACCCTTTATTACTTGCTGTCTATATTTTATTGATTGTTGAGAGAGTAAAGAGACTGGTCGTTAGGCAATATTAAGGCTAATGTATAAATATTAAGGATAATGTATACTGATCATCTAGTTCAATTAGCACCAAAGATGCTAGAGGCAAATTTGTTAATATAATGTATAAATAATGTATAATGTATAAATATTAAAGATAATGTATACTATTAGCACCAAAGATGCTAGACACAATTTTGTATAGAAATATGTGGAAAGATATGGGTGTGAATATATAATTCAATCCTGTCAAATGTGCTAAAGTTGAATGTATTTCGAAAAGCATCTGGGTGTTATTATATCTTTAAAGGGTCCCCTTATATATTTCCCTTATGTTATCAGAAACCCGGAAATCAGGTCCCGTGGGGACCTACAGGATGCTGACTTACATGTAATGCAAATTATACGCAGAGTGGAAATGTTCACGACGTATTTTAGGAGTCAATCCCCGCACTCTGACCTAGCTGCTGCCTGGCCTCATCTAAACACCTACATTTTAAGAAAATTCTTCACAAAACAAAATATGTATCATAAACAAATATATCCTCTTGTGTGAAGGGAAACATACAGCCAGCAAAAAAAAATTTTAATAATAAAATATTATTATAATATTTTCTTTAGGCACTGGCTAATCACCGGCCACTCAAACTGTGCCAGAAACAGTGACTTGGTGCCTCCCATGTGACCGGTAGTGGAGGGGAGGGGGGGTTGTAATCCACCCTGGCTCCATTGTTTTGGAAACTATTTGTAATCACCATGTTTCTCAAAGTTCAGATATTCCAACTCCATCGAATTGTCTAGATTAAGACCAACTCCGATTTAACCACCTGACCGCTGTTTAAACCAGTTCCGGTACACTTAGAAATCGAAGAGAATGTCGAAAATTAAGAAGAAAATTCTCATTATAAGAAAAATTATGATTTGAAGAAAAAATATCTTTCAAAGTATCCCGCAAAAAAACATAAATTTCAGACAGCTTCGGTACTATTTTAAATGTAAGAACAGTTCTCTCTTGAGATCATAAATATATATATATATATATATATATATATATATATATATATATATATGTGTGTGTGTGTGTATATCACGAAAAAAAACACGTGATTAAGAATGTGACAATGTCAGACCACGGAGGAAAATGAAACAGGAATTTCCTTAAGTACTTTCGTATATTAAATACATCTTCAGAAGGAATCCTTCTTGGTGATTCCTTCTTGGTGATTCCAATCTTGGTGATTGTCATATATATATATATATATATATTGTGACGGAGTTCCCCCCCTTATAATTCTCCCACGCCTGCAGTAAGAGTCATGTCTGCTTTTCCCAAGCGTTCTCTACGTTGCAGGCTACAATTTGATATATGGGAGAGAGTGAAGTGTTCTCGGAGAGCCGAGAAATTTGTGAAATAGTAATATTTTGGCCTGTGGTTTAGGCCCTTTAGGGAGCCAAGATGGCGCTGGCTTCCCTGATCTCCCGCCAAAACCGTGTGACGTCAGTGGCACCGGATTGGTCACCGACAGCAATGTGGCACTGGGAGCCAATGAAAACCTCCCGTGGCGAAAATGACGTCACGAAGGAAGGGGGTCCGGCCAGCGCGCCGGGCTGGCGCCATCAGTCAGACTCGACACGTCATAGAGGTCGGACGTGCGACGAGTGGTCCTGTCTGTCGGACAGCTGTTTCCCACTACCGTGGATTTACGCGTCACCCGAATTCCGCCAGTACTCTGAGAAGTCTTCCCTAGTTCATGTGTTGAACCAGAAGAGGGAATTGACGGTTATTTGAGAAACAAGTGCTCCAGTCAGGTACTGTGCCAGTAGCAGTGAAGCCGTGCAGTGACGTATGTTGACGTCTGTGGCAATTCACCAGTTCGTGACAGCGTAGTGGCTGACAGAGCCACTGGGTAGCTGAGGAAGAGAGGACTATTTGGGGAAACCGAACGACTGTAGCTGAGACGTAGGCGACAGCCGTTGCTGGGAGAAGACGACGGCCAGGAGACCGACTCCAACCTTCAAGAAGTCAAGGAGGAGGACGGACCTGCAGTGAGGAGGCACGGAGACGACGCGCTAAACGGTGGGACGACGAGAGGCTCTGGTAGGACACGACGACGTGTAGTGTGGGGGCGTTCCCGACACGAGGACCAGGAGCTACATCTCGACTTTCATCGGAGGATAGGGTGAAGTAGGTGGTTCTAGTTCCCTCCCCATTCCCCTTTAGTTAGCTATATTATTTGGCTATATTATCTAGCCTGAAGATTTTATATGTCGTGAGCAAGTCTCACCTATGTCACGGTGAAGCACCAGTGTGCTAGACAGTACTATCAAGAGTACTTGTAATATTCATGTTGATTATTGGTGTGTACAGGCACCAGGAACCAGTGATAAATTTACTGTGTTGTGTATATCTTTCTATAGATTTTGATATGAACATATAGTGGTAAATTATATATAAGATTATGCCAGTATTTGGAGGTTAGGCTATGTGCCCAGAAACTAATTATTTTCCATGTATTGATGATTGATTTATATACCATATATATGTCTATGTTCATTCAGTGAATAATCATTTGTGAGTACAGTGAATTATTGCGTTATCGCCCACGAGAGAAAGTACTGAAAACTCCAGTGTTAATATTTCATAATATATTGTTGGATAAATAACAATGTGAAGCCATTACAGTGAATCATTATAGCATTGATTGTAGAAAAGACTGTTTGAGCCTGAGTACAGTGTAACTAAGTAATTCGGTTTATTTGTGCCAATATCGAGTGTGCGAGTCTCTAGTAATATTGGAAAATTTAAAGGAACAGCGCGCGTGAATCTAGAAAACAAGCAAAGTTCGCGCGGAGAGGCCATTGCAATCAGCTGTTCTTGACACTTGATGAGGAGGGGGAGAGTGTTGCCCTCTAGTGATCGCATAATATCCGTGGGAATTACCGGCCGAGTCAGGATCAGTTGATTTATCAATTATTGTGTGGCCTTGTGACATCTTTCATACATTTTAAGTAAAATACAAAACTCTCTTTGTGTTTTTATCATCCCCTCCATTGATCTTGTGGCTATACTATACCTGTAAGCATAGAGTGATAACAATAAGTACCTGCCTGATTCCTGATCTTTGAGTGTGACCTTGCCAAGGCTACCACTGAATACACCAGTCCACTGAGGGTGTTACTGGCCACCTTAAACACCAGTTGGCGATCTTGTGTTTAACCGTAGAGCCCTATTGTTGGGGAGGGCACACGACAGTCGAGGTGAACGAGTCGTGTTCTCACTCTTTCTTAATAAGAGGCCGTTAAGATTGACTGGGAGACTCTCCTGGCGTGCAGTGGCGCCGTGAGGATCGAGGGAAGACCCGCAGGGCTACGGTGAGTTATCTTGAGCATAACTATTGCTTACCCCAGAGTAAGGGTAGAGAATAATAGAGAGGGGAAACCCCAACAATATATATATATATATATATATATATATATATATATATATATATATATATATATATATATATATATATATATATATATATATATATTATATATATATATATATATATATATATATATTATATATATATATATATATATATATATATATATATATATATATATATATATATATATATATATATCAGTTTGTGAGTTTTCAGTTGCATATTGTCCAGGGGACCATTCTGGCTTGTTCGCATATATATATATATATATATATATATATATATATATATATATATATATATATATATATATATATATATATATGTCGTACCTAGTAGCCAGAACTCACTTCTCAGCCTACTATTCAAGGCCCGATTTGCCTAATAAGCCAAGTTTTCCTGAATTAATATATTTACTATAATTTTTTTCTTATGAAATGATAAAGCAACCCTTTTCTCTATGTATGAGGTCAATTTTTTGTTATTGGAGTTAAAATTAACGTAGATATATGACCGAACCTAACCAACCCTACCTAACCTAACCTAACCTATATTTATAGGTAAGGTTAGGTTAGGTAGCCAAAAAAAGCTAGGTTAGGTTAGGTTAGGTAGGTTAGGTAGACGAAAAAACATTAATTCATGAAAACTTGGCTTATTAGGCAAATCGGGCCTTGAATAGTAGGCTGAGAAGTGAGTTCTGGCTATTAGGTACGACATATATATATATATATATATATATATATATATATATATATATATATATATATATATATATATATATGCACTCTTTACCGCACTACGATGAGCTCATCATGGTTCCGTCGGTTGTGCGTGTGTCCTAAACGTCTAGGGGAAGTGGGATTCGATCCCACTGTATAGTTTCAATATTTTCCCCGTAGATACATCCCGTTCTTGGGGGTTTAATTGTGCATATTTGCATATGATGACCTATTTAGGAGGATTCAGGAGTTGTAAATGTAATTGACAAAGTGTCACAGAGAGAAATAAAATATTCAAGAATAAAAACAGTTTAAATTAATTAAAACTCACATTACTGCACGGACTAGTTTTCTGTGTTGCCAAGGCCGTATACACACACACACACACACACTCACACACACACACACACACACACACAACCCGTTCTCGCAAATTTAATAAGTCAATATTGACTTATTAAATATGTGCATAGGTGACATACTTAACATAATAGATACCCTTAAAAAGATTCATAGAAAACACCGACCTTACCTAACCTACTTAGTATGTTAAGATAAGCATCTTATAGCTTCGTAATTACAATTATTACCTAACCTATAATAGGTATAGGTTAAGTAATAATTGTAATTACGAAGCAATAAGATGCTTATCTTAAGATACTAACAAGGTTAGGTAAGGTCGGTGTTTTCTATGAATCTTTTTAAGGGTATCTATTATGTTTAGTATATCACCTATGCACGTAGTTAATAAGTCAATATTGACTTTACGAATTTGCGAGAACGGGTTGACACACACGCCCCTGGGGACCAAACACAACATTCTACCAAACAACAGGAAACATTCAATTCCATTGTTTTAGTATTGATTGCGAGTTTTTATAGAGAGAACAACAATTCATCGGAGTCCGTAGATCACACAGCATTATTGCCTCCTAAGGTAATTACCTAGTTTGTCTTATTGGAAGATTAACATTGGTAAAAACAGCACGGGATTTAAGGGTTTGAGAACTGATAACATTAACTTGACCAGACCACACACTAGAAGTTGAAGGGACGACGACGTTTCGGTTACATTAACTCATCTTAATACGACAATCTCTTGGCCCAGAGGGAGTACACCGTGGCATCTTAACCACAGTGCTCGGTACTGCAACAAGGCACAAACATCCAGGAATTCCATGATTCCGATTAATAATATAAAATAATATATTACTGAATACGAAGTACCGTTAAACAGTACAGTTTGAGTGCAAGTACTCGACAGGTTGAGGACACTGTATGTTAAGGTAGGTGTCTGAATCTTGAGTGATGATATTCCCCTGTACCTCTGAGGCTGTAAACTGAAGGTATCAGTAAACTGTAGTCCAGGACTCGAGGCAAGACCTTATTTACCGTACATTACAGCGGAGGCTTTCAGGAGAGAACTGAACCAGTTTGTGGCGGGGTTACCGGGTCAACCTGCCTGTGACAGCTGGTCGTCGGCTGTGACAGCTGGTCTTCGGGCTACGAGGACAAGCTCCCACACAGACCAGACAATCACTAGGAAAAGTTGGCCACGAGACAGAAGAACTCTAGAAATCGGCAACAGGTATCACGAGGTTACATGATTTTCTCGTCAGCAGATGATGCCTTCCCCCGTAGTCGACTTACTTATCCCAAGACACTAAATTAAAAAGTCTAAATTAGAGATAGTTTGAAAATAAATATTATGGACAACTAGTGAAGTTGGATAGTGAAGACACCGTCTGAATGAGACGAGTCTCAGTCTGCTAGAGACTTGGAAGGCTTTAATATGGATATGTCTACGTTTCGGTCCGTCCTGGAGCATTCTCAATCGACTTGAAAATGGTCCAGGACGGACCGAAACGTCGTCGTCCCTTCAACTTCTAGTGTGTGGTCTGGTCAACATACTTCAGCCACGTTATTGTGACTCATCGCCTGCACATGTATATGTCAAATTCTATTCCAAAGGCTCCAAAGGAAGCATGTTTGTGTGTGTCACCAGCAACAACACCAGGCCAGAGTGAGCCCCCACTGATGACCCCTCGTCCCGGATCACTACACAACACAACACATCTGGAAAATATTGTTCGGGCCAATAATAACCACCAAATGTAAACATACATGGCACTTGCAGCACAACACAATAAAAATAGGGTTAGCACTCCACTAAACGAGGGGGAGGCTCTCCTGGGACTGACGGCTCGGCCCACCAAAGCCCTGCAGGTAAGCCCACACTTCATCACGCACACAAAATAACATAACATAATAACATGAACAAATAATCAATGGTTCACTAAATTAAGAACACACACACACACACAGGGCTGAGTGGACGCCTGGTGGCTGAGTGGACAGCACGCTGGATACGTAATCTTGTGGCCCGGGTTTGATTCCCGGTACCGGCGGAAACAGAGGGCAGAGTTTCTTTCACTCTGATGCCCCTGGTACCTAGCAGTAAATAGGTATCTGGGAGTTAGACAGCTGTTACAGGCTGCGTCCTGGTATGTGTATTCACCTAGTTGTTCTTGCGGGGGTTGAGCTCTGCTCTTTCGGCCCGCCTCTCAACTGTCAATCAACTGTTTCTAAATACTACTGGCGCTTACAACACGCTATGGACGGAGGCGCTTGATTGACCAACAATCTCCTGTCAGTTGCAGGCGTTCATTTGAGTAGAAAGTCAATTATCTCCTATCTCACCAACGTTGTAGAACATTGAATAATAATCTTGATAAGACAGTTCTTGCAGACTGGTTTTGGCGCCAAACTTACCGCTACGTGGATTCCTCTTTCGGAATCGTTGTGCTGTTGTTGTTGCTTTAGATTTAGCTACTCAGAACGAAGTGTCCATGTAGCACGGGCTATGGTGAGCCCGTAATTTCGGAATCTTTCACAACTCAAGATAAACAGTTCAGGTCAGGTGAGTGTGGCTCACACACGCTAGCAGACACAGGGGGTAGAGCGTGGCCCAGTTCGTCATCCTAAAGTTTGCCGACGTCAAGAAAACGGTCAGTTTAACGTGGTCTTTCCTAACCTACCAGTGGACCCAAAACAGAAAACGGGACAGTATGTCACTTTCGCGATCCGCTTCCATTTTCTAGTACGATGATTTTTTGGCCTAAAGTAAGGCATACGATCGAAAAGCGACGTTCTTTGGAGGAGGACAGGTTGTCGGAGGACAGGTTGTCGGAGGACAGGTTGTCGGAGGACAGGTTGTTGGAGTACAGGTTATTGGAGGAGAGGTTGTTGGAGGACAGGTTGTTGGAGGACAGGTTGTTGGAGGACAGGTTGTTGGAGGACAGGTTGTCGTAGTACAGGTTGTTGGAGGACAGGTTGTTGGAGTACAGGTTATTGGAGGAGAGGTTGTTGGAGGACAGGTTGTTGGAGGACAGGTTGTTGGAGGACAGGTTGTTGGAGTACAGGTTATTGGAGGAGAGGTTGTTGGAGGACAGGTTGTTGGAGGACAGGTTGTTGGAGGACAGGTTGTTGGAGGACAGGTTATTGGAGGACAGTTTGTCGTAGTACAGGTTGTTGGAGGACAGGTTGTTGGAGGACAGGTTGTTGGAGGACAGGTTGTTGGAGGACAGGTTGTTGGAGGACAGGTTGTTGGAGGACAGGTTGTTGGAGGACAGGTTGTTGGAGGACAGGTTATTGGAGGACAGTTTGTCGTAGTACAGGTTGTTGGAGGACAGGTTATTGGAGGAGAGGTTGTTGGAGGACAGGTTGTTGGAGGACAGGTTGTTGGAGGACAGGTTGTTGGAGGACAGGTTGTCGGAGGACAGGTTATTGGAGGACAGTTTGTCGTAGTACAGGTTGTTGGAGGACAGGTTGTTGGAGGACAGGTTGTCGGAGTACAGGTTGTCGGAGGACAGGTTGTCGGAGTACAGGTTGTCGGAGGACAGGTTGTCGGAGGACAGGTTGTCGGGGGACAGGTTGTCGGGGGACAGTGACCACGCTCACGGGAGCGCCATCTACGCCGATGGCCAGCAAGATAATCCTGCGTGTTTACAGAGAGAAGAACATAGGTGTGAGAACATAACTTTCCTGGTGCAGGGAGCCGGGAAGGTATACGAGTGGACGGTGTATATTGCTGCTGAAGATTTATCTTAACTTATCCCGCCAAATTAAGAAGTAGGGCTTAAGAAGGCGGCAATATAGAGACACTTTGTTTCACAGGGAGATAAATATGGTGAGGGAGGGGGGGGGGGGAAGAGTGGGAGAGAGGGAGAAGAGAGAGAGTTATATTGTTATATATTGTTATATGATTGTTATATGGTTATATATGTGTGTGTTCTCTGTAAACTGTAGCATTGTAATAAAATTCCACCCACATGCCAAACCCAGACGCCCACACACACGCACACGCCCCCACACACGCACACGCCCACACACCCACACCCATATTTAAAGTAACAGGGTGGACTATCACCACTCTCAATACCACTCAACCATCACGTTCTTAAGGCGTTTACAACATTTACCCAGAGGAAAAACCTCAGGAAAGTTACTCTCCTGTAAATATGGTTGCTTCTCTAGTCTGATTTTTGGTTTTTGGCTTTGAGACGAGATCAAATTTGAAATACACTTCAAGCAACAATATTCCACAAATCAGATTTGTGTTGTATGAAGGAATAGTAGAATAGCCCAGAGGTCCTGATGGCCACAGTTACAACCCCCGCTCCTGTGCCAGGTAACTCCACTACGGGCTCACCATAGCCCGTGCTACTTGCAACTTTTTGTTCCCAATAGCTGAATCTTAAACAACAACAATCCTGATGGCTCGCACACACACTGAGATGTGGCACAAGAGTCCACGGTTAACAGGTCAAAATACACGAAAGTCAAACATTTCTTTAAACATTTTGAATTGGCTTTATATGTCCAATATTTTGTATCTAAAAAAAAAAAGTTGAATAAAAAGAAAAGTATTTTGTTTTTATTTTTTGTCGAGACTGGTTTAAAACCCGTCTCAATTGTTAGTGTGATTCCTGCCGTAAACAATTCAAATTCTCCGATAGATCGTAAAATATCGACGTCAAACCCAAATACTTTTTGGCTAAAATTAAATGGTCTACCAACATTTTTTTTTGCCTTTGCAAAAAAATATTCAGAAAACGACAACACATCAAGAGAAAATGGTAAATTATCTTGACGGTTGTCAAGATAATTTGACAACTCTTGTGTCTGATGGCCATAGTGACCAGTACCCTAAACTAGTACCTTAAACCAGTACCCTAAACCAGTACCTTAAACCAGTACCCTAAACCAGTACCCTAAACCAGTACCTATAAACCAGTACCTTAAACCAGTACCCTAAACCAGTACCTTAAACCAGTACCCCTAAACCAGTACCTTAAACCAGTACCTTAAACCAGTACCCTAAACCAGTACCCTAAACCAGTACCCCTAAACCAGTACCTTAAACCAGTACCCCTAAACCAGTACCTTAAACCAGTACCCTAAACCAGAACCCTAAACCAGTACCCCTAAACCAGTACCCTAAACCAGTACCCGTAAACCAGTACCTTAAACCAGTACCCTAAACCAGTACCCTAAATCAGTACCTTAAACCAGTACCCCTAAACCAGTACCTTAAACCAGTACCCCTAAACCAGAACCCTAAACCAGTACCCCTAAACCAGTACCTTAAACCAGTACCCGTAAACCAGTACCCTAAACCAGTACCTTAAACCAGTACCCCTAAACCAGTACCTTAAACCAGTACCCCTAAACCAGTACCTTAAACCAGTACCCTAAACCAGAACCCTAAACCAGTACCCCTAAACCAGTACCTTAAACCAGTACCCGTAAACCAGTACCCTAAACCAGTACCCTAAACCAGTACCTTAAACCAGTACCCGTAAACCAGTACCCTAAACCAGTACCCTAAACCAGTACCCGTAAACCAGTACCTTAAACCAGTACCCTAAACCAGTACCCTAAACCAGTACCTTAAACCAGTACCCTAAACCAGTACCCCTAAACCAGTACCTTAAACCAGTACCCTAAACCAGTACCCTAAACCAGTACCCTAAACCAGTACCCTAAACCAGTACCCTAAACCAGTACCCTAAACCAGTACCCTAAACCATTACCCCTAAACCAGTACCTTAAACCAGTACCCCTAAACCAGTCCCCCTAAACCAGTACCCTAAACCAGTACCTTAAACCAGTACCCCTAAACCAGTACCCCTAAACCAGTACCTTAAACCAGTACCCCTAAACCAGTACCCCTAAACCAGTACCTTAAACCAGTACCCCTAAACCAGTACCTTAAACCAGTACCCTAAACCAGTACCCCTAAACCAGTACCCCTAAACCAGTACCTTAAACCAGTACCCCTAAACCAGTACCTTAAACCAGTACCATAAACCAGTACCTTAAACCAGTACCATAAACCAGTACCCTAAACCAGTACCCCTAAACCAGTACCTTAAACCAGTACCCCTAAACCAGTACCCTAAACCATTACCCCTAAACCAGTACCCTAAACCAGTACCCTAAACCAGTACCTTAAACCAGTACCCTAAACCAGTACCCTAAACCAGTAACCCTAAACCAGTACCCCTAAAACCAGTACCCTAAACCAGTACCCTAAACCAGTCCCTAAACCAGTACCCCTAACCAGTACCCTAAACCAGTACCTTAAACAGTACCCTTAAACAGTACCCCTAAACCAGTACCCTAAACCAGTACCCTAAACCAGTACCCTAAAACCAGTACCTTAAAACAGTCCCCCTAAACCAGTACCTTAACCAGTACCCCTAAACAGTACCTTAAACCAGTTACCCTAAACCAGTACCCTAAACCAGTACCCCTAAACCAGTACCTTAAACAGTCCCCCTAAACCAGTACCTTAAACCAGTACCCTAAACCA
>NC_091154.1:39269526-39288789 GCF_040958095.1 Procambarus clarkii | reverse complement strand
GAAGATTAACATTGGTAAAAACAGCACGGGATTTAAGGGTTTGAGAACTGATAACATTAACTTGACCAGACCACACACTAGAAGTTGAAGGGACGACGACGTTTCGGTTACATTAACTCATCTTAATACGACAATCTCTTGGCCCAGAGGGAGTACACCGTGGCATCTTAACCACAGTGCTCGGTACTGCAACAAGGCACAAACATCCAGGAATTCCATGATTCCGATTAATAATATAAAATAATATATTACTGAATACGAAGTACCGTTAAACAGTACAGTTTGAGTGCAAGTACTCGACAGGTTGAGGACACTGTATGTTAAGGTAGGTGTCTGAATCTTGAGTGATGATATTCCCCTGTACCTCTGAGGCTGTAAACTGAAGGTATCAGTAAACTGTAGCCCAGGACTCGAGGCAAGACCTTATTTACCGTACATTACAGCGGAGGCTTTCAGGAGAGAACTGAACCAGTTTGTGGCGGGGTTACCGGGTCAACCTGCCTGTGACAGCTGGTCGTCGGCTGTGACAGCTGGTCTTCGGGCTACGAGGACAAGCTCCCACACAGACCAGACAATCACTAGGAAAAGTTGGCCACGAGACAGAAGAACTCTAGAAATCGGCAACAGGTATCACGAGGTTACATGATTTTCTCGTCAGCAGATGATGCCTTCCCCCGTAGTCGACTTACTTATCCCAAGACACTAAATTAAAAAGTCTAAATTAGAGATAGTTTGAAAATAAATATTATGGACAACTAGTGAAGTTGGATAGTGAAGACACCGTCTGAATGAGACGAGTCTCAGTCTGCTAGAGACTTGGAAGGCTTTAATATGGATATGTCTACGTTTCGGTCCGTCCTGGACCATTCTCAATCGACTTGAAAATGGTCCAGGACGGACCGAAACGTCGTCGTCCCTTCAACTTCTAGTGTGTGGTCTGGTCAACATACTTCAGCCACGTTATTGTGACTCATCGCCTGCACATGTATATGTCAAATTCTATTCCAAAGGCTCCAAAGGAAGCATGTTTGTGTGTGTCACCAGCAACAACACCAGGCCAGAGTGAGCCCCCACTGATGACCCCTCGTCCCGGATCACTACACAACACAACACATCTGGAAAATACTGTTCGGGCCAATAATAACCACCAAATGTAAACATACATGGCACTTGCAGCACAACACAATAAAAATAGGGTTAGCACTCCACTAAACGAGGGGGAGGCTCTCCTGGGACTGATGGCTCGGCCCACCAAAGCCCTGCAGGTAAGCCCACACTTCATCACGCACACAAAATAACATAACATAATAACATGAACAAATAATCAATGGTTCACTAAATTAAGAACACACACACACACACAGGGCTGAGTGGACGCCTGGTGGCTGAGTGGACAGCACGCTGGATACGTAATCTTGTGGCCCGGGTTTGATTCCCGGTACCGGCGGAAACAAAGGGCAGAGTTTCTTTCACTCTGATGCCCCTGGTACCTAGCAGTAAATAGGTATCTGGGAGTTAGACAGCTGTTACGGGCTGCGTCCTGGTATGTGTATTCACCTAGTTGTTCTTGCGGGGGTTGAGCTCTGCTCTTTCGGCCCGCCTCTCAACTGTCAATCAACTGTTTCTAAATACTACCGGCGCTTACGACACGCTATGAATGGAGGCGTTTGATTGACCAACAATCTCCTGTCAGTTGCAGGCGTTCATTTGAGTAGAAAGTCAATTATCTCCTATCTCACCAACGTTGTAGAACATTGAATAATAATCTTGATAAGACAGTTCTTGCAGACTGGTTTTGGCGCCAAACTTACCGCTACGTGGATTCCTCTTTCGGAATCGTTGTGTTGTTGTTGTTGCTTTAGATTTAGCTACTCAGAACGAAGTGTCCATGTAGCACGGGCTATGGTGAGCCCGTAATTTCGGAATCTTTCACAACTCAAGATAAACAGTTCAGGTCAGGTGAGTGTGGCTCACACACGCTAGCAGACACAGGGGGTAGAGCGTGGCCCAGTTCGTCATCCTAAAGTTTGCCGACGTCAAGAAAACGGTCAGTTTAACGTGGTCTTTCCTAACCTACCAGTGGACCCAAAACAGAAAACGGGACAGTATGTCACTTTCGCGATCCGCTTCCATTTTCTAGTACGATGATTTTTTGGCCTAAAGTAAGGCATACGATCGAAAAGCGACGTTCTTTGGAGGAGGACAGGTTGTCGGAGGACAGGTTGTCGGAGGACAGGTTGTCGGAGGAGAGGTTGTCGGAGGACAGGTTGTTGGAGGACAGGTTATTGGAGGACAGGTTATTGGAGGACAGTTTGTCGTAGTACAGGTTGTTGGAGGACAGGTTGTTGGAGGACAGGTTGTTGGAGGACAGGTTGTCGGAGGACAGGTTGTCGGAGTACAGGTTGTCGGAGGACAGGTTGTCGGGGGACAGGTTGTCGGGGGACAGTGACCACGCTCACGGGAGCGCCATCTACGCCGATGGCCAGCAAGATAATCCTGCGTGTTTACAGAGAGAAAAACATAGGTGTGAGAACATAACTTTCCTGGTGCAGGGAGCCGGGAAGGTATACGAGTGGACGGTGTATATTGCTGCTGAAGATTTATCTTAACTTATCCCGCCAAATTAAGAAGTAGGGCTTAAGAAGGCGGCAATATAGAGACACTTTGTTTCACAGGGAGATAAATATGGTGAGGGAGGGGGGGGGGGGAAGAGTGGGAGAGAGGGAGAGAGGGAGAGAGGGAGAAGAGAGAGTTATATTGTTATATATTGTTATTTGATTGTTATATGGTTATACATGTGTGTGTTCTCTGTAAACTGTAGCATTGTAATAAAATTCAACCCACATGCCAAACCCAGACGCCCACACACACGCACACGCCCCCACACACGCACACGCCCACACACACGCACACGCCCACACACCCACACCAATATTTAAAGTAACAGGGTGGACTATCACCACTCTCAATACCACTCAACCATCACGTTCTTAAGGCGTTTACAACATTTACCCAGAGAGGAAAAACCTCAGGAAAGTTACTCTCCTGTAAATATGGTTGCTTCTCTAGTCTGATTTTTGGTTTTTGGCTTTGAGACGAGATCAAATTTGAAATACACTTCAAGCAACAATATTCCACAAATCAGATTTGTGTTGTATGAAGGAATAGTAGAATAGCCCAGAGGTCCTGATGGCCACAGTTACAACCCCCGCTCCTGTGCCAGGTAACTCCACTACGGGCTCACCATAGCCCGTGCTACTTGCCCCGCTCCTGTGCCAGGTAACTCCACTACGGGCTCACCATAGCCCGTGCTACTTGCCCCGCTCCTGTGCCAGGTAACTCCACTACGGGCTCACCATAGCCCGTGCTACTTGCCCCGCTCCTGTGCCAGGTAACTCCACTACGGGCTCACCATAGCCCGTGCTACTTGGAACTTTTTGTTCCCATTAGCTGAATCTTAAACAACAACAATCCTGATGGCTCGCACACACACTGAGATGTGGCACAAGAGTCCACGGTTAACAGGTCAAAATACACGAAAGTCAAACATTTCTTTAAACATTCTGAATTGGCTTTATATGTCCAATATTTTGTATCTAAAAAAAAAAAAAGTTGAATAAAAAGAAAAGTATTTTGTTTTTATTTGTTGTCGAGACTGGTTTAAAACCCGTCTCAATTGTTAGTGCGATTCCTGCCGTAAACAATTCAAATTCTCCGATAGATCGTAAAATATCGACGTCAAACCCAAATACTTTTTGGCTAAAATTAAATGGTCTACCAACATTTTTTTTTGCCTTTGCAAAAAAATATTCAGAAAACGACAACACATCAAGAGAAAATGGTAAATTATCTTGACGGTTGTCAAGATAATTTGACAACTCTTGTGTCTGATGGCCATAGTGACCAGTACCCTAAACTAGTACCTTAAACCAGTACCCTAAACTAGTACCTTAAACCAGTACCCCTAAACCAGTACCCTAAACCAGTACCTATAAACCAGTACCTTAAACCAGTACCCTAAACTAGTACCTTAAACCAGTACCCTAAACCAGTACCCCTAAACCAGTACCTTAAACCAGTACCCTAAACCAGTACCCCTAAACCAGTACCTTAAACCAGTACCCTAAACCAGTACCCTAAACCAGTACCCTAAACCAGTACCCCTAAACCAGTCCCCCTAAACCAGTACCCTAAACCAGTACCCCTAAACCAGTACCCCTAAACCAGTACCCCTAAACCAGTACCCCTAAACCAGTACCTTAAACCAGTACCCCTAAACCAGTACCCTAAACCAGTACCCCTAAACCAGTACCCCTAAACCAGTACCCTAAACCAGTACCCCTAAACCAGTACCCCTAAACCAGTACCCTAAACCAGTACCCCTAAACCAGTACCTTAAACCAGTACCCCTAAACCAGTACCCTAAACCAGTACCCCTAAACCAGTACCCTAAACCAGTCCCCCTAAACCAGTACCCTAAACCAGTACCCTAAACCAGTACCCCTAAACCAGTCCCCCTAAACCAGTACCCTAAACCAGTACCCCTAAACCAGTACCTTAAACCAGTCCCCCTAAACCAGTACCCCTAAACCAGTACCTTAAACCAGTACCCCTAAACCAGTACCCTAAACCAGTACCCCTAAACCAGTACCTTAAACCAGTCCCCCTAAACCAGTACCCTAAACCAGTACCCCTAAACCAGTACCTTAAACCAGTACCCCTAAACCAGTACCCCTAAACCAGTACCCCTAAACCAGTACCCCTAAACCAGTACCCTAAACCAGTACCCCTAAACCAGTACCTTAAACCAGTCCCCCTAAACCAGTACCTTAAACCAGTACCCCTAAACCAGTACCTTAAACCAGTACCCTAAACCAGTACCCTAAACCAGTACCCTAAACCAGTCCCCCTAAACCAGTACCTTAAACCAGTACCATAAACCAGTACCCTAAACCAGTACCCCTAAACCAGTACCCCTAAACCAGTACCTTAAACCAGTCCCCCTAAACCAGTACCCTAAACCAGTCCCCCTAAACCAGTACCTTAAACCAGTACCCTAAACCAGTACCCTAAACCAGTACCCCTAAACCAGTACCCCTAAACCAGTACCTTAAACCAGTACCCCTAAACCAGTACCCTAAACCAGTCCCCCTAAACCAGTACCTTAAACCAGTACCCTAAACCAGTACCCCTAAACCAGTACCTTAAACCAGTACCCCTAAACCAGTACCCCTAAACCAGTACCCCTAAACCAGTACCTTAAACCAGTACCCCTAAACCAGTACCCCTAAACCAGTACCTTAAACCAGTACCCTAAACCAGTACCCCTAAACCAGTACCCCTAAACCAGTACCTTAAACCAGTCCCCCTAAACCAGTACCCTAAACCAGTCCCCCTAAACCAGTACCTTAAACCAGTACCCTAAACCAGTACCCTAAACCAGTACCCTAAACCAGTACCCCTAAACCAGTACCTTAAACCAGTACCCCTAAACCAGTACCCCTAAACCAGTACCCCTAAACCAGTACCCTAAACCAGTACCCCTAAACCAGTACCTTAAACCAGTACCTTAAACCAGTACCCTAAACCAGTACCCTAAACCAGTACCCCTAAACCAGTACCTTAAACCAGTACCCTAAACCAGTACCCTAAACCAGTACCCCTAAACCAGTACCTTAAACCAGTACCCTAAACCAGTACCCTAAACCAGTACCCCTAAACCAGTACCTTAAACCAGTACCCCTAAACCAGTACCCTAAACCAGTACCCCTAAACCAGTACCCTAAACCAGTCCCCCTAAACCAGTACCTTAAACCAGTACCCCTAAACCAGTACCCCTAAACCAGTACCTTAAACCAGTACCCCTAAACCAGTACCCTAAACCAGTACCCCTAAACCAGTACCTTAAACCATTACCCCTAAACCAGTACCCTAAACCAGTACCCCTAAACCAGTACCCTAAACCAGTACCCCTAAACCAGTACCTTAAACCAGTACCCCTAAACCAGTACCTTAAACCATTACCCCTAAACCAGTACCCTAAACCAGTACCCCTAAACCAGTACCTTAAACCAGTACCCTAAACCAGTACCCTAAACCAGTACCCCTAAACCAGTACCTTAAACCAGTACCCTAAACCAGTACCCTAAACCAGTACCCCTAAACCAGTACCCTAAACCAGTACCCAAAACCAGTACCCCTAAACCAGTACCTTAAACCAGTACCCCTAAACTAGTACCTTAAACCAGTACCCTAAACCAGTACCCAAAACCAGTACCCCTAAACCAGTACCTTAAACCAGTACCCTAAACCAACCAACTTAAGCAACCATCCAGTTTCTCCTCTAAGCCCCCTCCCCCCCCCCCTCACCCCCCATCCCATGCCAACTAAGTCTCTTCTCACTCCTCCAAATTACTAAAGCACACTTCACATTATTTTCATTTCCCTTTAGACATTTCTCTTCACGTTGTTCTCCTTCCCGTCTCTAGCTCCTCTTCGTCCTCGTGTCTCTCTCTCCTTTACTTGCCTGTGTGTCGTCTTCCCGCCCACACTCTATACTGTCTCGGCGACGTCTTAGACGGAAGTGAAGGCGCAAGACAGTAATGAAAGCTGTTATTTCCTAGATGATCAGATTATATTAGTTACGGAAATTCTATTTGAGGACCTCGAAGAGGGGTCGTTCTTAGGTGGGAAGAAGGACCTAGTACACTTCCTCACACACACACACACACACACACACACACACACACACACACACACACACACACACACACACACACACACACACACACACACACACAAACACCTTCAAAACACTAAAAATGATACCAAATACCTCTCAGCAGACCTCGGAAAAGAAATCTCTCGCCTGGGAAATGACTTAGAGAGTTCGTTGTTCGTAAGTGTGACTTATCCAAGTGTGAGGGACATATTAGGAGTGGTCACGTGTATGTGTTCCTCTCCCGTGCTGGCGGTGGTGATTGGATACGAGGGTCGTGCTTTACTCACCGAGCCGCTCCGTCCTCTACACCCGGGGTGCTGGGGCCTGGGGCCTCTACATCACACACTCGAGCACTGCACCCGGCACCGATCTTCTGGGACACCAAACGGGCAGTTTAACTGTAGCCAGGTTCCCCCTCCCCCCCCCCACGCCTCCACCTTTAGGGTAAACAAACGCACTCTTCTCAATCTCATATGATGTATCCACGCTACTGTAATTTCTGTGTGTACAATCTTAATATTTTCTGAATTTTTTTGGCACAGTCCTCCCCCCCCCCATGTCTTCAACAGATCTACCAGTGCACAGTCCTCCCCCCCCCCATGTCTTCAACAGATCTACCAGTGCACAGTACCCCCCCATGTCTTCAACAGATCTACCAGTGCACAGTACCCCCCCATGTCTTCAACAGATCTACCAGTGCACAGTACCCCTCCCCATGTCTTCAACAGATCTACCAGTGCACAGTACCCCCCCATGTCTTCAACAGATCTACCAGTGCACAGTACCCCCCCATGTCTTCAACAGATCTACCAGTGCACAGTACCCCCCCCCATGTCTTCAACAGATCTACCAGTGCACAGTACCCCCCCATGTCTTCAACAGATCTACCAGTGCACAGTACCCCCCATGTCTTCAACAGATCTACCAGTGCACAGTACCCCCCCATGTCTTCAACAGATCTACCAGTGCACAGTACCCCCCCCCATGTCTTCAACAGATCTACCAGTGCACAGTACCCCCCCATGTCTTCAACAGATCTACCAGTGCACAGTACCCCCCCATGTCTTCAACAGATCTACCAGTGCACAGTACCCCCTCCCCCCCCCCATGTCTCAAGAACACCATCACTGTGACACAGTACTGAGCGCTCACCACAGGAGCTCCGCACAGTAACCAGGTACACGATAGGCTAAGATTACAGCTACAAGATCCTGATCTATGATTTCACTGCCTACAGGCGCGGGGACTGTCAACGGTGAACTGCTGTAGATTGTGTCAACGGTGACAACGCTCTTTGACGAACACATCAACTCATCAACTGCTTTTTTTTAAACAAATTCATCAACTTAACCCCTAAAATATACACCCATATGGGTGTATTATAATATATTTTTGTAATACATATTTTAATATATTTAGAGCAAATAATATTTTTAGCGTGTGGTGACAGCTGGGCAAACAGCTTGTTAGCGGGCACGCGCGTGCACTGTCAGCTGGACAGAGTGTTAGCGAGCACGCGCGTGCACTGTCAGCTGGACAAATAGCTTGTTAGCGAGCACGCGCGTGCACTGTCAGCTGGACAAACCATTCGTTAGCGAGCACGCGCGTGCACTCTCAGCTGGACAAACAGCTTGTTAGCGAGCACGCGCGTGCACTCTCAGCTGGACAAACAGCGTGTTAGCGGGCACGCGCGTGCACTCTCAGCTGGACAAACAGCGTGTTAGCGGGCACGCGCGTGCACTCTCAGTTGGACAAACAGCTTGTTAGCGAGCACGCGCGTGCACTCTCAGCTGGACAAACAGCTTGTTAGCGAGCACGCGCGTGCACTCTCAGCTGGACAAACAGCTTGTTAGCGAGCACGCGCGTGCACTCTCAGCTGGACAAACAGCGTGTTAGCGGGCACGCGCGTGCACTCTCAGTTGGACAAACAGCTTGTTAGCGAGCACGCGCGTGCACTCTCAGCTGGACAAACAGCGTGTTAGCGGGCACGCGCGTGCACTCTCAGCTGGACAAACAGCGTGTTAGCGAGCACGCGCGTGCTCTGTCAGCTGGACAAACAGAGTGTTAGCGAGCACGCGCGTGCACTGTCAGCTGGACAAATAGCTTGTTAGCGAGCACGCGCGTGCACTGTCAGCTGGACAAATAGCTTGTTAGCGAGCACGCGCGTGCACTGTCAGCTGGACAAACCATTCGTTAGCGAGCACGCGCGTGCACTCTCAGCTGGACAAACAGCTTGTTAGCGAGCACGCGCGTGCACTCTCAGCTGGACAAACAGCGTGTTAGCGGGCACGCGCGTGCACTCTCAGCTGGACAAACCACTTGCTGGAACCAAAGTCCGTTTCACCGCTCCACATTTGAAGACAAAAATTCCCGACGCACTCCATTTTCGCTCAAAAGTTTGGTGTAAAATGCAATACTAAAAATTAATAAAGCCACAGGGATACGGAGATAATTTATAAGGGATAAGGAGATAATATATAAGGGATAAGGGGAAGATAAGGTTGGATTACTGTAAGGGACGCAACACACTGACGGCCGCGATGCGCGCACACACTGACCCAGCAGCACCCGACCGTCCGTCCTCTCCGGCGGCTGGCACCGTACTGATGGCTGGAGTCTCTTGCACCTACACCACCCCTCTCTCTCTGTCTGTCTGTCTGTCTCTCTCTCTCTCTCTCTCTCTCTCTCTCTCTCTCTCTCTCTCTCTCTCTCTCTCTCTCTCTCTCTCTCTCTCTCTCTCTCTCTCACCTGTCTCGTCTCACTCTTGCTTGCTCACTCACTCCCTAATTCGTTATCTCTACCTTATTCGTTGTCTCTCTCACATTCCCTGTCTATACCTCATATTTTTATCTCACTTGCTCTATCTCTTCATTTTCATTTCTCTATCATTACATTCTCTCTATACTTGTGTCTCTTTCTGTATCACAAAGTATCGTATTCGTTCATCTTACGCATCTCTCTCTCTCTCTCTCTCTCTCTCTCTCTCTCTCTCTCTCTCTCTCTCTCTGTGCAAGATATCGAACATATTCGATATCTTGCCAATCATAAACATCAAATGTAAACAAGGGGACATGTGGGCCTGCAGGCCGCTCGAAGCAACAGTCTGTTGGAGCAAGTTATCATCACAAGCGGAGCCTGGCATGGAGCCGGGCTTTTGACATAGAGGAACTCACAGAACCCCCCCGTCCAGGTACGCTCCAGGTATGCCTGATCCCAGCAACTAATTAACTTTCTCGACGGACAGGTAAACGAGTTATAATCTCCACTTTACAGAAATATAAAAGTGCGAAACGATTCTAACTTTCATCTTCGCATTTTTTAATTTGATGCAATGCAATATTGGGGGTGTGTTTCGCATAGACGGTGGCTGGTAGCGAAGTTTGGAATCAATAAGTTTTTTCCAGTTGGTTTTATGTTCACTTTCCTGACGATAAACCTCGTGTTTATTACTGTCACGACAAACACCTGCCTTGTTGAACAAATCCACAAGGGCCGTGACGAGGATTCGAACCTGCGTCCGAGAGCATTCTCATCCCAATCGACTGAGCTACGACATGGTCAAAAGGAATTGAAACCGAAGTTCTACTGAACTTACTGGATCCTGCAGCCTCTCCGAGGCACAAACCAGGGTTTTACACAACTCCCGCCTTGTTTTAAACGATAAACCTCAAAGGGTTCACTGTTATCACGCCAAACTCCTGCACAGCCAACCAAGGCTAAGCAGAAATTAACGAGGATATGAAATCAATTTGCTAAAGTACTGTGTTTACCGAGTACAGCAGCTAATTTGGTCTATGTAACTTTTCCTGTGTAGGTCTGTGCGTTCAATCTAGCATATATATATATATATATATATATATATATATATATATATATATATATATATATATATATATATATATAAATATATATATATATATATATATATATATATATATATATATATATATATATATATATATAACCTCACGAATTAGATCTTTGTATTACGGTGATATATATTTCCACTAAACTAGAGCAAGAACACGTGGACCTTAACCTCCAGAGTCCTCAACATCTTAAATCACACAACAGTTCAGATGAGATTCTTGCAACATTATAGCCATGACGAGGACAAACGAAATTCCCTCGAGATCGCCCTTTTTCAACGAGAAGTTACTTGCGATATATAGAGGAAACTGGGAAGATTTAAAGCATCAAGAGCTTACCTTAACCAGGCGACCTTCGGCTTGAGTAGAGCGATCTGCGCACTTACCTGGGGACAGAAAGACGGTGTATATAACGTGAGATTACAAGAATTATTTGTCTAAATTAAAATTGTCTTTTGAAGAGAAATACAGAAAGAGTCATATACATAATAGTATATATATATATATATGTACTATATAATATATTATATATGATAGGGCTACCACCTTTGGTGCAATTGTAGTGACCCACAGCCTCGAGGAAGAAAATAAACATAAGTATTCAGAGAAGACCTTGTGGATTCACACTGAACACTTTAATATTTTCCTCTCCTCCAACCCCTATTTTCTTTTTTGTTCTTAAATTATATTTTATTACATTGCTACAGTTTACAGAAAAAACACGCATATAACAATCAATGTTTGAAGACCTCATCCAGCTCTTCGGAGGGTGGGTGCGTCGTGCCCAGGATACAACACGCATTTCCTCTCTGGACCGCGACACTGGGGCGCTGGAACAGCAAACTGGCCGCTCGTGAGTCTTTAATTTTCCCAATGAGTTCCTCACCCACCATTCAGCATCACAATCAGGAGACAGTAACATCACTGACTCATGCTTTAACCTCAACGTCTACTGGTCTAACATCAACGTCTCCTGCTCTAGCACGGATACCATGTGGACGTAGGGCACTTCTAAAGTGTCTTACAAATGTGCACTTCTAAAGTGTCTTACAAGTGTACACTTCTAAAGTGTCTTACAAGTGTACACTTCTAAAGTGTCTTACAAGTGAACACTTAGCTCCCCCAGAAGGGACAAAGGCACCAGCGACCAAGAAAGATATATATAGAGCTAAATTTGCTTAACCTAAAAAGATATCCACAATAATACTCACTCAAAACATTACGACACTTGCGTCTCATTATGTCTTGAGGGTACATTATACTCCATTGTATTGGTGGAACAAATACACTAATACATGCACGCAAATATCATTAAACAAACACACACACACCTGAGAAATATGTAAGTACTGAGAAATGAGAAATTATAAAGAGATGAGGGAAAAAAAAGAAATAAAAGTCGGGAAAGTCATGTCGAGGAGAAACGGGTTAAAGAAATATCAAGAAAAATTAAGGGCAAAAGAAAGGGGAAGACGGTGGAGAGGTTGGCTGGTGCAAGGGTGTGTGAGGGGACGGTCCCCTTAGCACTTAGTAACCTGCTGGAAGAGGAAGGGAAGAAGTGAGAGAGAGAGAGAGAGAGAGAAACAGAGAGAATGTTTGAAAAGGAACAAATCATAACATCAAGACGAGAGAAACTCTAAGGAAACTAGACAATAAACAAGAGACCAATAAATCAGAACAAGGACCGAACAGGAGCGACGAATAACACAACGTACAGGAAAGAGGAAGAAACAGGAGTCAATATAAGGGCAGAGAGCGGCGCACTAGGTGGGGTAAGAGGCGCAGAGGAACCCTCCTGTCGGGAGAAAATGGTATTTACATCACACGCCTTAAAAAAAGGTGTGTGTGAGAGTGCAGAAGAAGGGAGACGTGAGGAGAGAGACTTGCAGGGAAGGCATGGGTGGGTGTGGAAGGCAGAAGATGGACGGTAGACGAGAAGAAGAAATTTAAGATAACAGCACGTGTAAACACAGAGATCGTGAAGTAGACGGGGGGACAAATTCGACATGAACACTGTAACGACAGGACGAATGGCATCGTTAGAATCGCGTCGCGACGCAGGTGACATATATATACAACCCGTCCTCTCAAAATAACGTCGCTTTTCGCTCGTATGCACACTACGGCCCAAAACTGACGCAATTTGAAATGAAATCGGCTCACGAAAGTGACGTACTGTTCCGTTTTCTGTTTGGGTCTTCCAGCTTAGCCTTGTTAGGTTAAGAGAGGACAACTGCCTCCAGGGCCGCAGTAGCTGGACGTAAGGACCCATCATTGACACCAGTGAGACACACAATATGGCGAGTCACCACAACCCAAGTCAACCAATCAACCAGTTCCCGTAGAACACTTTCGTAGCACAGGATGCCATACTGAGCACTAACAGAGCTCAGGAGGTTTAATAGCGTTACTAAACTGCATGTTAAACAGTACTACGTGCCTGAAGGCTATATATATATATATATATATATAGCCTTCAGGCTATATATATATATATATATATAGAGAAGCCACAGCAATATGGTGCTAAGGCAGTACTGTGCAACAAGCACTGTACAAGCCACAGTAGCATGACCCTCAGGCAGTACTGTGCAACAAGCAACAGACAAGCAAGAAACATGTGCCGCACAATGCAATATTTAAGTAGTTGGATTGTTGTTGACGTAAGAGTGTATGAACATATTCACCTCCAAGTTCCATCTACGATCTTTTGTCCAATAGTTGCTAAACTGAAGCCTATAACCCCATGTTACTTCGTCAACACTACTGAGGATCTTCTACGTCGCTACCGTGTCTTCTCTCTTCGTTCTCTCTTTTCCAGCATTGAAAGATTGTAGTAAACTATTATATTTCTTGTAAGATTCTCTGTGTTCTCTCTAGTTTAACTCTGTGTTTCTTCAGAAGGGAGTCTCAAGGCTACACACTCACTATCACTCTCCTCACACTCCGACACACTCACTATCACTCTCCTCACACACCGACACACTCACTATCACTCTCCACACACTGACACACTCACTATCACTCTCCTCATACACCGACACACTCACTATCACTCTCCTCACACCGACACACTCACTATCACTCTCCTCACACACCGACACACTCACTATCACTCTCCTCACACCGACACACTCACTATCATTCTCCTCACACACCGACACACTCACTATCACTCTCCACACACCAACACACTCACTATCACTCTCCTCACGCCGACACACTCACTATCACTCTCCTCACACACCAACACACTCACTATCACTCTCCTCACACACCGACACACTCACTATCACTCTCCTCACACACCAACACACTCACTATCACTCTCCTCACACACCGACACACTCACTATCACTCTCCTCACACCGACACACTCACTATCACTCTCCTCACATCGACACACTCACTATCACTCTCCTCACACCGACACTCTCACTATCACTCTCCTCACACCGACACACTCACTATCACTCTCCTCACACCAACACACTCACTATCACTCTCCTCACACCGACACACTCACTATCACTCTCCTCACACACCGACACACTCACTATCACTCTCCTCACACCGACACACTCACTATCACTCTCCTCACACCAACACACTCACTATCACTCTCCTCACACCGACACACTCACTATCACTCTCCTCACACCGACACACTCACTATCACTCTCCTCACACACCAACACACTCACTATCACTCTCCTCACACACCGACACACTCACTATCACTCTCCTCACACACCAACACACTCACTATCACTCTCCTCACACACCGACACACTCACTATCACTCTCCTCACACCGACACACTCACTATCACTCTCCACACACCGACACACTCACTATCACCACACACCGACACACTCACTATCACTCTCCTCACACCGACACACTCACTATCACTCTCCTCACACCGACACACTCACTATCACTCTCCTCACATCGACATACTCACTATCACTCTCCTCACACACCGACACTCTCACTATCACTCTCCTCACACCGACACACTCACTATCACCACACACCGACACACTCACTATCACTCTCCTCACACACCGACACACTCACTATCACTCTCCTCACACACCGACACACTCACTATCACTCTCCTCACACCGACACACTCACTATCACCACACACCGACACACTCACTATCACTCTCCTCACACACCGACACACTCACTATCACTCTCCTCACACCGACACACTCACTATCACTCTCCTCACATCGACACACTCACAATCACTCTCCACACACCGACACTCTCACTATCACTCTCCACACACCGACACACTTACTATCACTCTCCTCACACACCGACACACTCACTATCACTCTCCTCACACACCGACACACTCACTATCACTCTCCACACACCGACACACTCACTATCACTCTCCTCACACCGACACACTCACTATCACTCTCCTCACACCGACACACTCACTATCACTCTCCTCACACCGACATACTCACTATCACTCTCCTCACACACCGACACTCTCACTATCACTCTCCTCACACCGACACACTCACTATCACTCTCCTCACACCGACATACTCACTATCACTCTCCTCACACACCGACACTCTCACTATCACTCTCCTCACACCGACACTCACTATCACTCTCCTCACACCGACATACTCACTATCACTCTCCTCACACACCGACACTCTCACTATCACTCTCCTCACACCGACACTCACTATCACTCTCCTCACACCGACATACTCACTATCACTCTCCTCACACACCGACACTCTCACTATCACTCTCCTCACACCGACACTCTCACTATCACTCTCCTCACACCGACACTCTCACTATCACTCTCCTCACACACCGACACTCTCACTATCACTCTCCTCACACCGACACTCACTATCACTCTCCTCACACACCGACACTCTCACTATCACTCTCCTCACACACCGACACTCTCACTATCACTCTCCTCACACCGACACTCACTATCACTCTCCACACACCGACACTCTCACTATCACTCTCCTCACACACCGACACTCTCACTATCACTCTCCTCACACCGACACTCACTATCACTCTCCACACACCGACACACTCACTATCACTCTCCTCACACCGACACTCACTATCACTCTCCTCACACCGACACTCACTATCACTCTCCACACACCTGGGTCTCACAACACCTTACATACATGCCTCTGCCTGCCCTAAATGTTCTTCGTGACCTCGTTCTCCCAAGATTTAGCTCTTGTCCCCGGCTCCCGCATTTTTATATAGGTCTCCTGCCAGTAAGTCTGGTATTTTCTGACCCCTAAGTGTTATTACGCAGCTGAGTGAGTTGCCACAAGTTGTTAAAAGTTGTTAATGTCGTCCAAAGTTACTGACAATTGCAAAAAGTTTCTCAGTTATAAAATGCTTTCTGAAATGATTTTCAATTCGCCAAAATCTAAATTCAATGAATCTAAACTAAACTAAACTGTATCTAATGAAGGAGAGTTCTTGGTGGAATATGAAATTGAGAGAGAGAGGGAGAGAGAGAGAGAGAGGGAGAGAGAGAGAGAGAGAGAGAGAGAGAGAGAGAGAGAGAGAGAGAGAGAGAGAGAGAGAGAGAGAGAGAGAGAGAGAGAGAGAGAGAGAGAGAGAGACAGACAGACAGACGGACAGTCAGACAGAGGCAGACAGACAGACAGACAGACAGACAGACAGACAGACGGACAGACAGAGACAGACAGACAGACAGACAGACAGACAGACAGACAGACAGACAGACGGACAGAGAGACAGAGAGAGAGAGAGAGAGAGAGAGAGAGAGAGAGAGAGAGAGAGAGAGAGAGAGAGAGAGAGAGAGAGAGAGAGAGAGAGAGAGAGAGAGAGAGAGAGAGGTGAGCGTTGTCCTGCATTGTAGCAATGTTCGCGTTAGCAAGGAGAGGAAACTCTCCTAAAACCATTAGAAAACTCCCTGATACTCCCCACAATATCAGTTTCTCGGGCTTACAGGAGAGGAGGAGAGACGGACATGATCTAGATTTGGGAGAAACATTGCGTGCGTGTGTTTGTGTGTGTACTCACCTAGTTGTACTCACCTAGTTGTGTTTGCGGGGGTTGAGCTCTGGCTCTTTGGTCCCGCCTCTCAACCGTCAATCAACAGGTGTACAGATTCCTGAGCCTATCGGGCTCTGTCATATCTACACTTGAAACTGTGTATGGAGTCAGCCTCCACCACATCACCCCCTAATGCATTCCATTTGTCAACCACTCTGACACAAAAAAAGTTCTTTCTAATATCTCTGTGGCTCATTTGGGCACTCAGTTTCCACCTGTGTCCCCTTGTGCGTGTTCCTCTTGTGTTAAATAGACTGTCTTTATCTACCCTAACAATTCCCTTCAGAATCTTGAATGTGGTGATCATGTCCCCCTAACTCTTCTGTCTTCTTGTGTGTGTGTGTGTGTGTGTGTGTGTGTGTGTGTGTGTGTGTGTGTGTGTGTGTGTGTGTGTGTGTGTGTGTGTGTGTGTGTTTGTGTGTGTGTGTTTTTGTGTGTGTGTGTGTGTGTGTGTGTGTGTGTGTGTGTGTGTATGTGTAAGCTAGATAATTCATATTTAATTTCTGGGGCCTCAATTTCTAGTATATTTACTTTGCTAATGACAGTAATAAGGTTTGCTTCTATCAGCACCTACCAAAGAATTCTAAAAATATTTATAACGACGGCATATGTTCAAATTATAATGCTGAACATATGCCGCCCAATAAAAGGTAGCATATGTTCAAAACCTATTGTATACAAAATGGACTCCTATAATTCGAATCTCGAACTCAAACTACTGCAAAATATTCTGAAAAGGCCCAGTTTCTTTTTCAACATTGCAAATGGTATAAAAATATAAAAATAAAATAAAAATTAATTTAGGTTATATTACGCAACTTGAGTCATTTTGAAACTTGTCGAAAATACTGATATTTAAGCGCCATGGTGTCAGTTGGGATGCGTGTGAACTATGGGAGCTAGGACATGCTGAGACAGATCAACAATGGGAACTAGGACATGCTGAGACAGATCAACAATGGGAGCTAGGACATGCTGAGACAGATCAACAATGGGAACTAGGACATGCTGAGACAGATCAACAATGGGAGCTAGGACATGCTGAGATAGATCAACAATGGCAGCTAGGACATGCTGAGACAGATCAACAATGGGAGCTAGCACATGCTGAGACAGATCAACAGAGCTGTGTATGGAGCCAACGTCTCAGATGTGTCTTAAAGTGACTTGCTGCCTGTCTTGATCTCCACACCCACACCTAAAGACATCATTAACACACAAACAACCTCATTTTCTAATAAAAACAAACACCTAACAGCCTAACAGCATCAGCTATTTTATTCATGCGCAGGCAACTACATCTTGACCATAAAGATCAATATGAATTTTAAGAACATACATCCTAAGATCGAGTAGTGTGTATAGAGGTTTCGTAAAACTGTCAGCGGGAAAGAGCCAAGCCATTACGACTATATAGCACATGGAAGGGGGTCCGGATAAGGATTTTGGATGGGACGGGGGGTCGGGAATTGAACGCCGACCTGCATGAAGCGAGACCGTCGCTCTACCGTCCAGCCCAAGTGGTTGGACTAGAGCAGGAGGACAAATGGCATCAGGGAGGCCAGGAGCATCCCTAGAGTGGGGGATACTTGATATTATTAGGGTAATTCCTGTCAACTAAGAGATGAACGTGTTGATAAACGATCCAGCAACCTGTCCTCTTAAAAATAACGTCGCTTTTGGCCGTTTACCCGTATGGCCGAAAGTGGACGTAATTTGAAAATGAACAAAACATGAAAATAAATTTGGGATTTTTTTTTCAACAACAGTAAGTTAAGGGTCCTCTGACAGGTTAGGTGGGCATGAAATTCTCATAAAGTTTCAAAACGTTAATTGAAAGTTTCCTCTTCTAACCTTACCGAGTAAGCCGGACGACTCAAACAGAAAACGGTACAGTACGTCACTTTTGTGAGTCGATTTCATTTCAAATTACGTCCAAATTTGGCCATAGCGGCGCATACGAGCCAAAAGTGACGTTATTTTTAAAAAGGACGGGTTGCCATATCATGCTGTGATCAGAGCCTTGTTATATAAAATTTGTGTTCAAAGTGAGTTTAATCCAAACTGTCTTGAACGCTTCCGTGGAAATCATCTCATCTTCAAAAGTCAATGAAATACAACACTTGAATATGTAGAGGCGTGTCTCAGCCTCGCTGCGCACATATCACCTTAGATGCGCATTTCTCTCCCTTACCAGTTAGTAAATCCAGTCATGTTTACACTGGGTGTTGGGGGAGGGGGAAAACAGTGTTGCCAGATGGCGTCCTTCCGGCGCCCCTTGGTATGCCAGTGTATTATAATCGTACAAGCATCAACCCGAATTAGCAACATTTTTCAACCTTGTTAGAATCTCCTGAAAAAGTATTGAATACCTCGATTAAATGCGTAACCTCATTGCTTATTCCTTCGGTTCTGTAACAAACGATATATATATATATATATATATATATATATATATATATATATATATATATATATATATATATATATATATATATATATATTTACTTCTCTGAGGTGTTCACCATCCTACAGTAGCCAAAATATAGGTGAGTATGA
>NC_091154.1:39247026-39264526 GCF_040958095.1 Procambarus clarkii | reverse complement strand
ACCATTCTCAAGTCGATTGTCAAGCCAAAGAATGATTTAGAGTCTATAATCAGCGAACATCAATTTCCCATATAATATAATATAATATAATATAATATAATATAATATATATTGTATTTGTAATTAAGTTTATTTTTAAATTACGGTTTTCTCGGATAGTAATAAGCCAATTAAATTTAAGAACCCTCCGTCCCTTTCCTGATCTTAACCCCGTGAATGGTTATCCTGGCGATAACCTTTGCTATCCCTGGGATAGCTAGGGAGAGTTGAGGTCCGTGTCCTCAGGAGCACCGCTTGTGTCACCGTCAACCCGTCACGTCAACAGCCACTTATCACCGTCTAAAAGGTGTGAATTACCACTTTGCATCTTACGGGCTATTCATACCCGTGCCACCTCCTGGGGTGGCGTAATCTTCATCACTCAATCACTCTGCATCTTCCCTGGCCCTTGTGATCTCTGAGCATCTTGAAACTTTTTGATGAAATTAGTTTTCCTTCTCAATTATTATTATTTGCTGAGCGGGTGTAATAACGTGCTTTATAAGAGAGCTTAGTCGGTTTGGCATCGGAATCTCATTCTCTTTCTCTCGCTCGCTCTCACTCTCTTTCTGTGAGAGGCTGGCGCTTTCTCTCTCTCTCTCTGTGAGAGGCTCGCGCTTTCTCTCTCTCTCTCTCTCTCTCTCTCTCTCTCTCTCTCTCTCTCTCTCTCTCTCTCTCTCTCTCTCTCTCTCTCTCAATAACAAGCATCATCGAAGGTTGTCATAATATTACAGCCAGTATCAGTACAGCTCATGCATGTTATGAGAATTCAATGCTAATTCAGTTTCGTGTGCATTTGTGGAGGGAAGGAATATTGATATAGGATGAGTAGTAAAATTATGTTTTCATAAATTTTACAGGTAGAACTTGCAAAATAGCAAGATGTTTAATTTACACTAGTATAAATATTTATACAAAATTTATCGGATACAATTTTTAAATTAAAACATTATTACTGCTGTCGCCATTAATTTCAGCGCGTCAACAAAAATATAGAGTTGAAATAATCAAATAATTTTGAAATTTAGATTAAATGATTAATTATTTTCAAATAAGAGTACATTAATGCGTCTATGTATTGTTAATGGTTCTATGTTAAAATCTATATTAACTGTCTAATTTCTTTGTTAAATTCTAAGACAACTTTAAGACAAATTCAGATTGTCATCACTGAAGCTAATCCAAGTTCTAAAGCGAGAAAGCGAGTTGTTAGGAAAACTTTTCACTCAAATTACATATATATATATATATATATATATATATATATATATATATATATATATATATATATATATATATATATATATATATATATATATATATATATCATTCATTCGAAAATGAAATATAGACCTTATTCTTTCAACCAGAACAAATATATAACGAAAATGCTGATAACATTTACAATCATTCATTTCCGGCCGCCATGTTTGTTGACATCAAACAGCTGATAGCGTATCCGGCAATGGCCGCCACGACTGCCCCAGAGAGCTGCTGGTCTTGTCCAAATGAGCGTACTGAGATATATTATGTACACAACAGTTTTAAAAGCTTGGTGACTTGTGTTCACAATTTGCCTGTGTGCATCGAAAGCTTTTATATTGTTGTATATTCATGGAGGTATATCCTGGTAACATGTAGTATAAATATACGGGAACATACCCCCGGTTATTAATAGTATATATTCAGAAAACCTTATCCTGGTCACAAATAGGTTACATCCACGGGCGAATATCCATGCCACGCATAATTAGATCCACGAGCTTTTATCCTGTTCACAAATAATTAATATAAGAGAGCGTTTATCCTAGCAACAAATTAGTCTTTATCCATGGAAATTGTTACGAATGGTCAAATACACGACTTGACCTTTGTATAGACACGACAGTAGCTCCTACAAAACAGGTAAGATCTTCTTCTTGGAAGCAAATCAAGAACTAAAGCTCAGCACAGTAACTGAGATATACAACATTCGATTTCAAATAAACAAGTGCTCCAATACGGAACACAAGCTCTCCAATATGGAACACAAGCTCTCCAATACGGAACACAAGCTCTCCAATACGGAACACAAGCTCTCCAATACGGAACACAAGCTCTCCAATACGGAACACAAGCTCTCCAATACGGAACACAAGCTCTCCAATACGGAACACAAGCTCTCCAATACGGAACACAAGCTCTCCAATACGGAACACAAGCTCTCCAATACGGAACACAAGCTCTCCAATACGGAACACAAGCTCTCCAATACGGAACACAAGCTCTCCAATACGGAACACAAGCTCTCCAATACGGAACACAAGCTCTCCAATACGGAACACAGGCACTCCAATACGGAACACAGGCACTCCAATACGGAACACAAGCTCTCCAATACGGAACACAAGCTCTCCAATACGGAACACAAGCTCTCCAATACGGAACACAGGCACTCCAATACGGAACACAAGCTCTCCAATACGGAACACAAGCTCTCCAATACGGAACACAAGCTCTCCAATACGGAACACAAGCTCTCCAATACGGAACACAAGCTCTCCAATACGGAACACAAGCTCTCCAATACGGAACACAAGCTCTCCAATACTGGAACACAAGCTCTCCAATACGGAACACAAGCTCTCCAATACGGAACACAAGCTACTCCAATACGGAACACAAGCTCTCCAATACGGAACACAAGCTCTCCAATACGGAACACAAGCTCTCCAATACGGAACACAAGCTCTCCAATATGGAACACAAGCTCTCCAATACGGAACACAAGCTCTCCAATACGGAACACAAGCTCTCCAATACGGAACACAAGCTCTCCAATACGGAACACAAGGCACTCCAATATGGAACACAAGCTCTCCAATACGGAACACAAGCTCTCCAATACGGAACACAAGCTCTCCAATACGGAACACAAGCTCTCCAATACGGAACACAAGCTCTCCAATACGGAACACAAGCTCTCCAATACTGGAACACAAGCTCTCCAATACGGAACACAAGCTCTCCAATACGGAACACAAGCTCTCCAATACGGAACACAAGCTCTCCAATACGGAACACAAGCTCTCCAATACGGAACACAAGCTCTCCAATACGGAACACAAGCTCTCCAATACGGAACACAAGCTCTCCAATATGGAACACAAGCTCTCCAATACGGAACACAAGCTCTCCAATACGGAACACAAGCTCTCCAATACGGAACACAAGCTCTCCAATACGGAACACAAGCTCTCCAATACGGAACACAAGCTCTCCAATACGGAACACAAGCTCTCCAATACGGAACACAAGCTCTCCAATACGGAACACAAGCTCTCCAATACGGAACACAAGCTCTCCAATACGGAACACAAGCTCTCCAATACGGAACACAAGCTCTCCAATACGGAACACAAGCTCTCCAATACGGAACACAAGCTCTCCAATACGGAACACAAGCTCTCCAATACGGAACACAAGCTCTCCAATACGGAACACAAGCTCTCCAATATGGAACACAAGCTCTCCAATACGGAACACAAGCTCTCCAATACGGAACACAGGCACTCCAATACGGAACACAAGCTCTCCAATACGGAACACAAGCTCTCCAATACGGAACACAAGCTCTCCAATACGGAACACAAGCTCTCCAATACGGAACACAAGCTCTCCAATACGGAACACAAGCTCTCCAATACGGAACACAAGCTCTCCAATACGGAACACAAGCTCTCCAATACGGAACACAAGCTCTCCAATACGGAACACAAGCTCTCCAATACGGAACACAAGCTCTCCAATACGGAACACAAGCTCTCCAATACGGAACACAAGCTCTCCAATACGGAACACAGCCTCCAATACGGAACACAAGCTCTCCAATACGGAACACAAGCTCTCCAATACGGAACACAAGCTCTCCAATACGGAACACAAGCTCTCCAATACGGAACACAAGCTCTCCAATACGGAACACAAGCTCTCCAATACGGAACACAAGCTCTCCAATACGGAACACAAGCTCTCCAATACGGAACACAAGCTCTCCAATATGGAACACAAGCTCTCCAATACGGAACACAAGCTCTCCAATACGGAACACAAGCTCTCCAATACGGAACACAAGCTCTCCAATACGGAACACAAGCTCTCCAATACGGAACACAAGCTCTCCAATACGGAACACAAGCTCTCCAATACGGAACACAAGCTACTCCAATACGGAACACAAGCTCTCCAATACGGAACACAAGCTCTCCAATACGGAACACAAGCTCTCCAATACGGAACACAAGGCACTCCAATACGGAACACAAGCTCTCCAATACGGAACACAAGCTACTCCAATACGGAACACAAGCTCTCCAATACGGAACACAAGCTCTCCAATACGGAACACAAGCTCTCCAATACGGAACACAAGCTCTCCAATACGGAACAAAGCTCTCCAATACGGAACACAAGCTCTCCAATACGGAACACAAGCTCTCCAATACGGAACACAAGCTACTCCAATACGGAACACAGCTCTCCAATACGGAACACAAGCCTCTCCAATACGGAACACAAGGCTCTCCAATACGGAACACAAGCTCTCCAATACGGAACACAAGCTCTCCAATACGGAACACAAGCTCTCCAATACGGAACACAAGGCTACTCCAATACGGAACACAAGCTCTCCAATACGGAACACAAGCTCTCCAATACGGAACACAGGCACTCCAATACGGAAACACAAGCTCTCCAATATGGAACACAAGCTCTCCAATACGGAACACAAGCTCTCCAATACGGAACACAAGCTCTCCAATACGGAACACAAGCTCTCCAATACGGAACACAAGCTCTCCAATACGGAACACAAGCTCTCCAATACGGAACACAAGCTCTCCAATACGGAACACAAGCTCTCCAATACGGAACACAGCTCTCCAATACGGAACACAAGCTCTCCAATACGGAACACAAGCTCTCCAATACGGAACACAAGCTCTCCAATACGGAACACAAGCTCTCCAATACGGAACACAAGGCTACTCCAATACGGAACACAAGCTCTCCAATACGGAACACAAGCTCTCCAATACGGAACACAAGCTCTCCAATACGGAACACAAGCTACTCCAATACGGAACACAAGCTCTCCAATACGGAACACAAGCTCTCCAATACGGAACACAAGCTCTCCAATACGGAACACAAGCTCTCCAATACGGAACACAAGCTCTCCAATACGGAACACAAGCTCTCCAATACGGAACACAAGGCTCTCCAATACGGAACACAAGCTCTCCAATACGGAACACAAGCTCTCCAATACGGAACACAAGCTCTCCAATACGGAACACAAGCTCTCCAATACGGAACACAAGCTCTCCAATACGGAACACAAGCTCTCCAATACGGAACAACAAGCTCTCCAATACGGAACACAAGCTCTCCAATACGGAACACAAGCTCTCCAATACGGAACACAAGCTCTCCAATACGGAACACAAGCTCTCCAATACGGAACACAAGCTCTCCAATACGGAACACAAGCTCTCCAATACGGAACACAAGCTCTCCAATACGGAACACAAGCTCTCCAATACGGAACACCAAGCTCTCCAATACGGAACACAAGCTCTCCAATACGGAACACAAGCTCTCCAATACGGAACACAAGCTCTCCAATACGGAACACAAGCTCTCCAATACGGAACACAAGCTCTCCAATACGGAACACAAGCTCTCCAATACGGAACACAAGCTCTCCAATACGGAACACAAGCTCTCCAATATCGGAACACAAGCTCTCCAATACGGAACACAAGCTCTCCAATACGGAACACAAGCTCTCCAATACGGAACACAAGCTCTCCAATACGGAACACAAGCTCTCCAATACGGAACACAAGCTCTCCAATACGGAACACAAGCTCTCCAATACGGAACACAAGCTCTCCAATACGGAACACAAGCTCTCCAATATGGAACACAAGCTCTCCAATACGGAACACAAGCTCTCCAATACGGAACACAAGCTCTCCAATACGGAACACAAGCTCTCCAATACGGAACACAAGCTCTCCAATACGGAACACAAGCTCTCCAATATGGAACACAAGCTCTCCAATACGGAACACAAGCTCTCCAATACGGAACACAAGCTCTCCAATACGGAACACAAGCTCTCCAATACGGAACACAAGCTCTCCAATACGGAACACAAGCTCTCCAATACGGAACACAAGCTCTCCAATACGGAACACAAGCTCTCCAATACGGAACACAAGCTCTCCAATATGGAACACAAGCTCTCCAATACGGAACACAAGCCTCTCCAATACGGAACACAAGCTCTCCAATACGGAACACAAGCTCTCCAATACGGAACACAAGCTCTCCAATATGGAACACAAGCTCTCCAATACGGAACACAAGCTCTCCAATACGGAACCACAAGCTCTCCAATACGGAACACAAGCTCTCCAATACGGAACACAAGCTCTCCAATACGGAACACAAGCTCTCCAATACGGAACACAAGCTCTCCAATACGGAACACAAGCTCTCCAATACGGAACACAAGCTCTCCAATACGGAACACAAGCTCTCCAATACGGAACACAAGCTCTCCAATACGGAACACAAGCTCTCCAATACGGAACACAAGCTCTCCAATACTGGAACACAAGCTCTCCAATACGGAACACAAGCTCTCCAATACGGAACACAAGCTCTCCAATACGGAACACAAGCTCTCCAATACGGAACACAAGCTCTCCAATACGGAACACAAGCTCTCCAATACGGAACACAAGCTCTCCAATATGGAACACAAGCTCTCCAATACGGAACACAAGCTCTCCAATACGGAACACAAGCTCTCCAATACGGAACACAAGCTCTCCAATACGGAACACAAGCTCTCCAATACGGAACACAAGCTCTCCAATACGGAACACAAGCTCTCCAATACGGAACACAAGCTCTCCAATACGGAACACAAGTTCTCCAATACGGAACACAAGCTCTCCAATATGGAATACAAGCTCTCCAATACGGAACACAAGCTCTCCAATACGGAACACAAGCTCTCCAATACGGAACACAAGCTCTCCAATACGGAACTCAAGCTCTCCAATACGGAACACAAGCTCTCCAATACGGAACACAAGCTCTCCAATACGGAACACAAGCTCTCCAATACGGAACACAGGCACTCCAATACGGAACACAAGCTCTCCAATACGGAACACAAGCTCTCCAATACGGAACACAAGCTCTCCAATATGGAACACAAGCTCTCCAATACGGAACACAAGCTCTCCAATACGGAACACAAGCTCTCCAATACGGAACACAGGCACTCCAATACGGAACACAAGCTCTCCTATACGGAACACAAGCTCTCCAATATGGAACACAAGCTCTCCAATATGGAACACAAGCTCTCCAATATGGAACACAAGCTCTCCAATACGGAACACAAGCTCTCCAATATGGAACACAAGCTCTCCAATACGGAACACAAGCTCTCCAATACGGAACACAAGCTCTCCAATATGGAACACAAGCTCTCCAATACGGAACACAAGCTCTCCAATACGGAACACAAGCTCTCCAATATGGAACACAAGCTCTCCAATACGGAACACAAGCTCTCCAATACGGAACACAAGCTCTCCAATACGGAACACAAGCTCTCCAATATGGAACACAGGCACTCCAATACGGAGCACAAGAACTCCAATAAATAACGTACAGGACCTTCAGAGAGAGCTCCTACGTAATAACCGAACTGAAACACACCCAAAAAATATAAAAACTAGGCTATAACCTCCTTTGAAAATGTGTCTGTTGGTTTTCATTTTGCGGCGAGAGGGGAAAAAGGGAAAATGATCATAACGCGAGGGGTGGTTTAACACAGCGCTGGGGCCCGCCTTGCCTCTTGGTATGGCCGAAGTGTCCCACTCTTGCCATCCAGGAGAAAGAGAGAGGCTAGCGCCCGAGTTCCACCCGGCATACCTATCCCCCCCTGGACGACGACGTCCCAGCCATATATTGACACCAGCGTTCATCCTCGGCCAACCCTACTACCGGCATCTTTACACACGCCATATTGATCCCACTCTGCCCTTCCCCCCTTTGGCGCCCATCGATACCGACGCGCCATCTACATAGACAACTTGAAGACTCCTCCGTCCTGACACGTTTCTCTGGTCCATACTCTTAGATGCTGACTCTCTTTCTCTCTCTCTCTCTCTCTCTCTCTCTCTCTCTCTCTCTCTCTCTCTCTCTCTCTCTCTCTCTCTCTCTCTCTCTCTCTCTCACACTCTCTCTCTCTCACACTCTCTCTCTCTCACACTCTCTCTCTCTCTCTCACTCACACTCTCACACACACTCTCTCTCTCTCTCTCGCTCTCTCTCACTCACACTCCAAAAGGAGCCTCAGCATCTGGTACACTAATACAGATAGCATCTTCAAAATACTGTGTGAACTACAGACGACATGAAGAAAATACTGAAACACAAGAAGTTGTAGATACAAGTATTGTAAATGGAGGTGAAGGAAAGACCTAATACATATGTGTATTAAAGATCAAAATTTTCGGAAGTAGGGAAGGGAACTATCAGGGGAAAAATGCCAAGCCATTACGAATATACAGCACTTGGAAGGGAACAGGATAAGGATTTGGGATGGGACTGGGGGGAATGGGGGAAGGAATGGTGCTCAACTACTTGGACGGTCGGGGATTGAACGCCGACCTGCATGAAAGGAGACCGTCGCTCTACCGTCCAGCTCAAGGGGTTCATTTTCGGAAGTAGCCTACGTCCTGTCTCAAGGTTACAATGTTCGAACATTATATACAAGTGTTTCTGTATAGGAGCCGAAGCTGGAACCCGGAAAGCACATCTAGGTGAGTACACACACACACACACACACACACACACACACACACACACACACACACACACACACACACACACACACACACACACACACACACACGCATGCACGGGCGAGAATACATATTCCATACTGTTAACAGGGTATTATATTTTTTTCAAAGAATACGAGTGGTATAACTCTGCAAGTTAATTAAAGGTGGAAATGCAGTGCTGGATCTTTAGGAACCCTTTAATGCATTTATGTGCGTTTGTACTCACCTGTTGGCGATGGTAGGACCGAGCTTCGACTCTTGGACCCCGCCTTTCCAACTTCCAGTCGTCTATTGAAACGACTTACAGTCCCATCTATTAAAATAGTGGACGTAATTGATTTCTATTGTCTCCTCGTTTAGGTAATTACAATTCCCTGCCACTTTTATGTTAAAGGAGAATGCTGTCAAAATTATGCTTCATCTGTCCAGCTTCCCGAGCCTTAACTAAGTATATACTTAACTAAGTATATATTATATACATTGAATACTTTCCCCGGGTCCTCCTCATCCACGTTCTTGAATCCCATCACCTTGCATTTGCTTGGATTATTGTCGCGCAACCATCTCTCTCATTTATCCAGGTCCACCTAGAACATGGTGAAATTTTTATCTTTTTCTGGTTCCTCTCATAAGTGTTACACGGTCGGCCGATCCCTCACATGGAGGATCGAACCTGGTCATGTCACTGTTATTTCCTCTATTGCCATTCTCTCCAAATTTACTAATACGCTCCAGGTTATAATTGCCTACCAATCACCGTCATCCACCATCCTATTATCGCCAATGATCACCGTCATCCACCATCCTATAATCACCCATCTATCACCGACATCCGCCAACCTATAATCGCCCATCTATCACCGACATCCGCCAACCTATAATCACCCATCTATCACCGACATCCGCCAACCTATAATCACCCATCTATCACCGACATCCGCCAACCTATAATCACCCATCTATCACCGACATCCGCCAACCTATAATCACCCATCTATCACCGACATCCGCCAACCTATAATCGCCCATCTATCACCGTCATCCACCAGCGTCTCGGCAAAATTGGAAAATTGCACTGGGCAAAAATAGGTGTGCGTGGAGCAAGCAAGTCGTCCAAGAATCAATCAGCTCTGGTCGGTGGAGCACTTCATAACCAATATCATGGCAGCTCCAGCAGAACGGTGGGCGGATGAATGGAAGAGAGAGAGAGAGAGAGAGAGAGAGAGAGAGAGAGAGAGAGAGAGAGAGAGAGAGAGAGAGAGAGAGAGAGAGAGAGAGAGAGAGAGAGAGAGAGAGAGAGTGAGTGAGAGCTGTAGAAAGAGATAGTTCTCTTTCCAAATAAAGGTATTTGGAATAGAACTATTGGTCTATGTGAAGCCGGACTTTTGAGAGTAGAATAAGAGCTCCTAGAACCCACTCTACGTATAGCCTATATATTTTCAACTACTCCTATTCACATGTTGTTTTCCTGTATATTTGATAGATTTAAACTTATTCAATTGTTTCGTGTTTTTCTTTAGTTAATATTTACTGTTAATATTCCATTTGTTAAAACCTTTCTTTCATTTGTATAATTTAAGTCTTAAGTCATGTGTCCCCCTTAAGTCATGTGTCTCTCTTAAGTCATATGTGTCTCCCTAAAGTCATGTGTCTCCCTTAAGTTACGTGTCTCACTTAAGTCATGTGTCTCCCTTAAGTTATGTGTGTCTCCCTTAAGTCATGTGTCTCCCTTAAGTCATGTGTCTCCCTTAAGTCATGTGTCTCCCTAAAGTCATGTGTCCCCCTTAAGTCATGTGTCTCCCTTAAGTCATGTGTCTCCCTAAAGTTATGTCTCCCTTAAGTCATGTGTCTCCCTAAAGTCATGTGTCCCCCTTAAGTCATGTGTCTCCCTTAAGTCATGTGTCTCCCTAAAGTTATGTGTCTCCCTTAAGTCATGTGTCTCCCTTAAGTTACGTGTCTCACTTAAGTCATGTGTCTCCCTTAAGTCACGTGTCTCCCTAAAGTCATGTGTCTCCCTTAAGTTACGTGTCTCACTTAAGTCATGTGTCTCCCTTAAGTCACGTGTCTCCCTAAAGTCATGTGTCTCCCTTAAGTTACGTGTCTCACTTAAGTCATGTGTCTCCCTTAAGTCATGTGTCTCCCTTAAGTCATGTGTCCCCGCCATTCCGTCGTCGGGATGAACACAAGAGTGACCGAAGGAAAAGATAATTTGGAATGTTCAAACGAAACATCAACAACAACAAACTTTTATCGCGTGGCAACAGACATTAGACGATTTAAGTAATCCCAATAATGTTCTCATCTTATATCTCACCATCTCCCTTATAATTGTTCATTTATCTTAACGTCGCTGTCTACCTATTCCTTTCCTAGTTAAGAACTTTCCTATCACATATCCTTGGTTTATACTGAAGGTCGTGTGTAGCCTGCTGTGTCTAGTACTGTGTGTGTGTGTTCTTCACTCTCCCACACACTCTAAATCTATAGTCTCATACCTCCCACCTCCATTCCTCTCTCTCTCAACCACTTGGGGTGGACGGTAGAGCGACGGTTTCGCTTCATGCAGGTCGGCGTTCAATCCCCGATCGTCCAAGAGGTTAGGCACCATTCCTTCCCACCTCGTCCCATTCCAAATCCTTATCTGACCCTTTCCCAGTGCTATATAGTCGTAATGGCTTGGCGCTTTTCATATCCCTCCCTGTCTCTCTGACGCTTACACAACAATGTTTCGAACCTACATGGTTCATTCTCAAGTCTCTCTCTCTCTGTCTCTCTGTTTCTCTCTCTCTCTCTCTCTCTCTGTCTGTCTGTCTGTCTGTCTGTCTGTCTGTCTGTCTGTCTGTCTGTCTGTCTGTGTCTGTCTGTCTCTCTCTGTCTCTCTCTCTCTCTCTCTCTCTCTCTCTCTCTCTCTCTCTCTCTCTCTCTCTCTCTCTCTCTCTCTCTCTCTCCCTCTCTCTCCTCCCCCGTGCTCGCGTTACACACCTGACTGGCCACTCTGGCGGCGTGGTGCAAGCAGGAAGCACCAGGCTCAGAATTCATCCATCATGTTTTCTTACTGACTGGAGCCCGAGTGAAAACTGCCCTTTGTGACCTCCTCTGTCAAATTCATTCTATTTCTTGCTTCCCGTGGGAACACCATCGACCTGTGTCCTCTATTTTGTCGACAAGTTTGTTGTGGAGGGGGGAAGGGGAGAAGGGGGTCGTTGGCGGGTGTCGAACCATGAGATGTTTGCGTTGTGATGCCATAGTTGGTTTGTGATCTTTGTATGTAGTTCAGCATTGTGATATTGTCAAAAAAGAAATATCAGGCCACCGGGTTCTCCTTTTTGTATCGTCAGGTCCTGGGGCCAGATTCACGAAGCAGTTACGCAAGCACTTACAAACCTGTACATCTTTTCTCAATGTTTGGTGGCTTTGTTTACAGATATTAAACAGTTAATGAGCTCCGAAGCACCAGGAGGCTGTTTATAACAATAACAACAGTTGATTGGCAAGTTTTCACGCTTGTAAACTGTATAATAAATGTAAACAAAGCCGTCAAAGATTGAGGAAAGATGCACACGTTCGTAAGTACTTACGTAACTGCTTCGTGAATCTGGCCCCTAGACGGTTGAGCTGAATACTGTTACGCTCTTCCATAGTGTTATCACGCTAGTTTAAATATACAAGGAAGAATCAGTGTTCTATTTCGGGAACTTATCACGTTTCCAAATCATTAACTCCACTACGCTCTCTCTAAATCGTTCCACAATGATATCTGTGTTGTATCCAACTGGGTGTAGTTCCTTAAGTCCACAACCACCATAAGGGAGTGCAGGAAGGGGGCTTCTCTACGCACTGGAGCTCAATATAATGGTCCTCGTCGCACACGGGAGATAATCTGGCATGTCATCACAAAAAGCTTGACCCTTGCGTGTATGGTATCACATGGAAGATCAGACCACCTTTCTCTCTCTCCCTCTTGGTAACGTGATCCAACCTGTGATACAGTGTGTTAATCTCACCCGCCCTCTCTTGCTCTCTCTTCTCCCTTCCTTTCCATATTTATCTTTTCCCTTCTTTCAAGTCTCCGTTTCCCTCTCTTTCTCTCTCTCTCTCTTCAGCTATTCTTCTGTCTCTCTCCTCCGGTGATCACCTTGAGGCAACAAGGCACTCTGGTGCCCAATTGGGTCATTCTGTCTCAAAAGTTTCTTAAAAATATTATTAAAATCGTTCAACTTACTCCTTTTGCCTTGAACCTCTGGCCGGCTCCAACGGCCAGGTATATTAGTCGTGTCGGCTGGCCGGGTCCGGTGGCCGGGTCCGGTGGCCGGGTCCGGTGGCCGGGTCCGGTGGCCGGGTCCGGTGGCCGGGTCCGGTGGCCGGGTCCGGTGGCCGGGTCCGGTGGCCGGCTCCGCAGGCCGGGTCCGCAGGCCGGGTCCGCAGGCCGGGTCCACAGGCCGGGTCCGCAGGCCGGGTCCACTGGCCGGGTTTAACTATTCAAGGCTCCCTCAGTGCTTTACAAGAACAATGTTTCAACAAGAATTTCCAGTGACACTGACAGTCAAGAAACTGGTGAGATTTAAGCGCACCTTTCCTCCATCTTAAGTAATTTCCTGATGCTGAAAAATTGTCTGATAAGAAAAATATAAAACAACATAACTTTATTGATAAACAACATTTTTCTCTCAAGATAAATCCCCGGCGAAGGGGACCTGATAAGAGAATTTCCCGATATTCCAGTCTCCAATAATGACTCCACGTGTATAATTATCGTGCTGATAAATCAGTGCATCCGTTTTTAAATAGGTCGACATCAGCTGGGACCCGTGATGATTTAGACACCAGCTGGGACCCGTGATGATTTAGACACCAGCTGGGACCCGTGATGATTTAGACACCAGCTGGGACCCTTGATGATTCAGACACCAGCTGGGACCCGTGATGATTTAGACAGCAGCTGGGACCCTTGATGATTTAGACTCCAGCTGGGACCCGTGATGATTTAGACAGCAGCTGGGACCCGTGATGATTTAGACAGCAGCTGGGACCCGTGATGATTCAGACACCAGCTGGGACCCGTGATGATTTAGACACCAGCTGGGACCCTTGATGATTCAGACACCAGCTGGGACCCGTGATGATTTAGACACCAGCTGGGACCCGTGATGATTTAGACACCAGCTGGGACCCTTGATGATTTAGACAGCAGCTGGGACCCGTGATGATTTAGACACCAGCTGGGACCCTTGATGATTCAGACACCAGCTGGGACCCGTGATGATTTAGACACCAGCTGGGACCCGTGATGATTTAGACTCCAGCTGGGACCCGTGATGATTCAGACACCAGCTGGGACCCGTGATGATTTAGACACCAGCTGGGACCCTTGATGATTCAGACACCAGCTGGGACCCGTGATGATTTAGACACCAGCTGGGACCCGTGATGATTTAGACACCAGCTGGGACCCTTGATGATTCAGACACCAGCTGGGACCCGTGATGATTTAGACACCAGCTGGGACCCGTGATGATTTAGACACCAGCTGGGACCCGTGATGATTTAGACACCAGCTGGGACCCTTGATAATTCAGACACCAGCTGGGACCCGTGATGATTTAGACACCAGCTGGGACAAGTGATGATTTAGACACCAGCTGGGACCCGTGATGATTTAGACTCCAGCTGGGACTCGTGATGATTTAGACACCAGCTGGGACCCGTGATGATTTAGACACCGGCTGGGACCCGTGATGAGTCAGACACCAGCTGGGACCCGTGATGATTTAGACAGCAGCTGGGACCCGTGATGAGGAAGAGGCCAGCTGGGACCTGTAATCTGGTGGACACTTTTAAAAGACCACCTTAAACAATTCCACTTTACTTATCAGCGCTATTTTAGTCCCACCATGAGCACATTACTTCCTATTCTAGTTTCCATCATGGACACTTAATCAATTAGACCAAGTGGAGAAAATGTTGCAAGTATTATTTGCAACTTTCCAATCTCTCCTGGCCTGTTGAGACAACATTTGGTTTACTCTTTACACATCTCTATACAAGTATATGTAACGTCAACGACACTATACACACGTGTCAACACAATACATAACACTAACACCTTTAACAATCAACTTTCGACTCAACGAAAGTGAGTTTCCTGCATATTACAACAACAAATAAGTTCAGTTAACAAAAATAATATGACACTGCTGCCATCTAGTTTACTAAATGAAATGATAAAATTGTTTTTTAACATGAGGAATAATTTATCTGGAAATAATATTATGAATTAATAATGCTCTGTATTATGTAAATACATTCATACCAAGTTTTCATCGGTTAACTTACCGTGTGGTTACCTTGTGTTGGTTTCGGGGCTTAGCGTCCCCGCGGCCCGGTCATCGCCCAGGTCTCCTCGTTGCTGGACTGGTCAACCAGGCTGTTGGACGCGGCTGCTCGCAGCCTGACGTATGAGTCACAGCCTGGTTGATCAGGTATCCTTTGATGGTGTTTATCAAGTTCTCTCTTGAACACTGTGAGGGGTCGGCCAGTTATGTCCCTTATGTGTAATGGAAGCGTGTTGAACAGTCTCGGGCCTCTGATGTTGATAGAGTTCTCTCTCAGAGTACCTGTTGTACCTCTGCTTTTCAACGGGGGTATTCTGCACATCCTGTCATGCCTCCTGGTCTCATGTGATGTTATTTCTGTGTGCAGGTTTGGGACCTGCACACAGAAACATAAGAACAGATGTGGCTGCGGGGGACCTGTTGGCCCATACGAGGACACTCATATACATGTTCGTATATATCTGTTTATTATTGAAACTGAATTTGCCTAATTCTCCTGCCCTGGGGCTCGGGACTGGTAGTGCAGGTCTACTCCCCATGCTTGTCAGAACTTCAATAAGGTTGTGATCTGGGTAACAGGTATTTGTAATCATTATGTTCCTGATCAATTCATCATTATTAGTGAAAATGAGGTCCAGCGTGTTCTCCTTCCTAGTTGGTTCTACTATTTGCTAATTTAAGGCAAATTTGTCGCACATCCGTAGCAGGTCATTTGCATGTGCCTGTTCATTTAGGCTACTTCCTGGTATTCTTTCTGGTATTACTGTATTAGCCAGATGCTTCCATTTCAGGTGCCGTAAGTTGAAGTCACCAAACAGGATGATGTTCGTGGGCTGGATTTGTGAGGTTTTCCAAGCAGTGTTCTATTTTCATTAGTTGGTCTTTAAACTGCTGAGGATTTCCCTCCGGTGACTTATATACAAGGACAATAACTATATCATTAGTATAATTCATCCGATTTTTTTGGTTTACTTTATAGAGTATGAGCCAGGTTTAAAGACTGTTGGTTTACCTTTGCCGCAGCACAGCACCGGAATGCCGGGTTCGGAGGAATAGTAAACTAATCCAGAGGTCCAGTCCACAGGCCTCAGGAATAGTGAATCTAACGCACCAGTTACCATGGTATGGTTTTACTATCCTATCTCTTATCCTATTTAGGGATTCTTGAGACTCCTGGATACACACGAACTTGGTACTAGGCACCAACATGCTCTCTTCACGGGGCTGTAAACTGAGAGAGAGACATTCGAGAACAATTATAAGGTGTATGAAGTAACCAGGAAAAATGGCTTATGGCTTTCTAGTGTTGGAAACTGTTGGGTGTAGTCTGTTACGACCGCACCTGAAGGAGGTCTCACTGACTCATCTCTAACGAATGACAAGTGAAGGAAAACAAAAGAAGACAAAAGATAGAGAAGAAATAAAAGTAATATACGATGCAGCGAGGAGGAGGAGGAGGAGGAGAAAGGAGCAGAACTCAAAAAACAAGAAAACAAATGAGCAAAGATAGGAAGAAAACAAAAATAAAAAGGTAGTCACATGTAACTTATTAATCTTTTTAATTAGAGGTGTTGAGGCAGGTAAACACTAGAGACTGTCTCTGAACCGTCTCCCCCCCCCACCCCCCTGTAATCCCCCACCCCCCCCCTGTAACCCCCCCTTCCCCCACCAACTGTAATCTCAGAGGCCAAAATTCACTCTTAATCACCCGTCTCTCGTACTCCGTCCCAATGTATCATTGATAATGATATACAAACTTTATCAAACAAAATAGTGCATGAGCCGAAAAGTTAATCTAATTGGTAACCCAGAAGTGAAATGTTGATACAAGGCATTTATGGAGGAACTTGCTATCCTCCATACGCTAATAATTAAAATTAGAAGCAATAAGGATCCACTTTTTGGCACTGCTAGACATGGCTCCTGAGAGCTGCTGGGTTCGGCTTATGAGAGCTGCTGGGTCTGGCTCCTGAGAGCCGCTAGGCAGAGCTGCTGAGAGCTTCTGTTTCCCACGACACTGCTGACTGGTAGCAACTGAGCGGGGCAGACATATAAAGAGTGAGACCAACAGACAAAAAGAGAGAAGTGGGCATAACGTTCCCCTTCCCCCATCGGATATCCGTCCATGAATTCCTGCTTACCTGTGTTGAGCCCAATGTGGTCTTTCCTGCTTCTCTGTGAACCTCCATTTCCTAGAGTTCACTCTAA
>NC_091154.1:39209526-39244526 GCF_040958095.1 Procambarus clarkii | reverse complement strand
CTCTCTCTCTCTCTCTCTCTCTCTCTACCTTTCGCTCCCTTTCTCGTAAAACACACATATTTGGATCATTTGTTAAACTGAGAACTTGAATCAAATGCGTTTCAAATTTGTCGTATTGAAGAATGTAGCTTTCAATAAGTATTATTTTTATATCAATTGCGGAAGACCTGCAGGGATATTATCAGTTGGAGCCGAGTTCTCTGAAGACTTAGCTGCTGAGATAAAAAAACATTCCTGGAACTAAGAATGTGTTAATATTTAATTACGAAAACGAACACCTGAGAGATACAGAGAAGATTCGTGCCGGAATCATCGACCTAACTCAATGAACATGTGTGTGGAGTGTTCAGTCATATACAATAATATATGTCTGCAAAAACATAAATATATCAGCGAAATGACACAAGTGTTGTGAGAACTGATCACTAAGTCGCAGGTTCAAGCCCAGATAATGCTCTTTTGAAATATATATATATATATATATATATATATATATATATATATATATATATATATATATATATATATGTATTTATATATATATATATATATATATATATATATATGGTATATATATATATATATATATGGTATATATATATATATATATATATATATATATATGGTATATATATATATATACATTGTAACTTTTTTTGTGTAATGACATATTAAAATAAAGTTAGATAAATATACACACATACCAAAAGAATAGGGGTGGTAGGAGAAGAAAATATCAGTGTTCAGTGAGGATCCACAAGGTTCTCTCAGTACTCTTTATTTTCTTCTCCGAGACTATGGGTCCCTACACTTGCACCAGAGGTGGTACCCCTTCTAGGTTTATATATATATATATATATATATATATATATATATATATATATATATATATATATATATATATATATATATATAAAGATACATTCTACAATATCGTACATTTCATTCATTTGCAGTATCTGGAACTCGAATTTGGACTTAACAAAAATATAAGAACATTACTCTAATCACCATAAGCCAGGATGCTCATATCAACACTCTCAAGAGTGCCTCAAAGGTACCAACACTCTCAAAGAGTACCTCAAAGGTACCAACACTCTCGAAGAGTGCCTCAAAGGTACCAACACTCTCAAAGAGTGCCTCAAAGGTACCAACACTCTCAAGAGTGCCTCAAAGGTACCAACACTCTCAAAGAGTGCCTCAAAGGTACCAACACTCTCAAGAGTGCCTCAAAGGTACCAACACTCTCAAGAGTGAGTCAAAGGTACCAACTGACTCTCAAGAGTGCCTCAAAGGTACCAACACTCTCAAAGAATGCCTCAAAGGTACCAACACTCTCAAAGAGTGCCTCAAAGGTACCAACACTCTCAAGAGTGCCTCAAAGGTACCAACACTCTCAAGAGTGAGTCAAAGTTACCAACTGACTCTCAAGAGTGCCTTAAAGGTACCAACACTCTCAAAGAGTGCCTCAAAGGTACCAACACTCTCAAAGAGTGCCTCAAAGGACCCAACACTCTCAAAGAGTGCCTCAAAGGTACCAACACTCTCAAGAGTGCCTCAAAAGTACCAACACTCTCAAAGAGTGCCTCAAAGGTACCAACACTCTCAAAGAGTGCCTCAAAGGTACCAACACTCTCAAAGAGTGCCTCAAAGGTACCAACACTCTCAAAGAGTGCCTCAAAGGTACCAACACTCTCAAGAGTGCCTCAAAGGTACCAACTGACTCTCAAGAGTGCCTCAAAGGTACCAACTGACTCTCAAGAGTGCCTCAAAGGTACTAAGACTCTCAAGAGTGCCTCAAAGGTACCAACTGAGACTTCAGATCTTCCTTAGAGTACCACATTGAAGTGTGGAAGCAAACCATTTTTTTCATCCAGGCCACTGATTCAGTTCACGGTATAGCGAAGTCTCGCAAATTCTCAGGTCACAGCTTCTCGTAAACACGGTGTGTTTATCACTAATTCAAGAGGGGAGAGAAAGGTTAGAAGAAAGCGGCAAGCCAGAATGATTTAACAGCACCGGACAGGAATGCGAGGAAATGAAGCTGGGATATGAGAACGGGAGAAAGATGCTATACCCCAGCCACCTTTACGTCCTCACCCCCCTTCCTCATATCCCAGCTCCTTGTCCTCATATCAAAGTCCCTGGGGCTCATATCCCAGCGCCTTGTCCTCATCTTCCAGCTCCATGTCCTCACATCCCAGCTCCCTGTCTTCCTATCCCAGCTCCTTGTCCTCATATCCCAGCTCCTTGTCCTCATATTCCAGCTCCATGTCCTCACATCCCAGCTCCCTGTCTTCCTATCCCAGCTCCTTGTCCTCATATCCCAGCTCCTTGTCCTCATCTTCCAGCTCCATGTCCTCACATCCCAGCTCCCTGTCTTCCTATCCCAGCTCCTTGTCCTCATATCCCAGCTCCTTGTCCTCATATTCCAGCCCCTTCCCCCTCATTTCCTAGTTACCTGCCCTGATATTCCCCAGCTCCTTGTCCTCATATCCCAGCTCCTTGTCCTCATATCCCAGCTCCTTGTCCTCATATCCCAGCTCCTTGTCTTTATATCCCAGCTCCTTGTCCTCATATCCCAGCTCCTTCTCCTCATATCCCAGCTCCTTGTCTTCAAATCAACGTTTATGTCTTATGTTGTCATTATACAAGAACCTTGCGGAGCCACTCACCACCTTAATTCTCCCCTAGACATCTATCATCTCCAATTAGTCAAGAACTGTGTGTGTAGCATTATTTGTACTCGAGTATGATATCTGTAATTGGGACATGGGGTCAGATTCACGAAGTAGTTACACAAGTACTTACGAACGTGTACATCTTTCCTCAATCTTTGACGGCTTTGGTTACATTTATTAAACAGTTTACAAGGATGACACCTTTCCATTCAACTGTTGTTATTGTTATAAACAGCCTCCTGGTGCTTCAGAGCTCACTGATTAATAATTGTAAACAAAGCCACCTAAGATTGAGAAAAGATGTACAGGTTCTTAAGTGCTTGCGTAACAGCTTCGTGAATCTGTCCCCATTAGCAGATAGTAAGGTCCGAGTAACGTATATGAAAACAAACTTATTGATTTAGCAAGAGGGCGAGTAATGTTGAATTGTCCTTCATTATTAGCACACATAAAAGTGTATGCAAAAATAAATATAGGAAATGCATTATCAAATACAAAACATTATGCTGTCTGTTTAATGCATCATACATCATTACACTAATGGCTCAACATTAAAATTGCAATAAGTGTCAACTAATTGCTTTATTATCCTAATGATAAAAAGAGTGTGAGGATATGAGGTTTTGATGGAACAGTATTTACATAAAACTAATTAAGTTTCGTAGTACGGGATATGAAATGGTTGTTTTTCTTGATTAACTTTGCCACAGAAAAATAAGAAGTGTGTAATACTGCAAGTTTCCTTGAAACACACACACACACACACACACACACACACACACACGTAGGGGGGGGGACGCGAACAAGAGGGCACAGGTGGAAACTGAGTAGCCAAATGAGCCACAGGGACGTTTCAAAGAACTTGTTCAGTGTCAGAGTAGTAAACAGATGATGCATTAGGCAGTGATGTGGGGGAGACAGAATCTATACACGGCTCCAAATGTAGATATGATAGAGCCCAGTAGGTTCAGGAATCTGTACACCAATTGGCTGACAGTTTAGAGGCGGGACCAAAGAGCCAGAGCCCAACACACACACACACACACCGGGGACGCCGGTGGCTGTGTGGATAGCACGCTGGACACGTGATCCTGTGGCCCGGGCTCGATTCCCGGCGCCGGCGAGAAACGATGGGCAGAGTTTCTTTCACCTTGATACCCCTATTACCTAGCAGTAAATAGGTACCTGGGAGTTAGTCAGCTGTCACGGGCTGCTTCCTGGGGGAGTGTGTGTGTGTGTGTGTGTGTGTGAGGGAAAAAAATAATAATAGTTAGTAACAGTTGATTGACAGTTGAGAGGCGGACCGAAAGAGAAGAGCTCAACCCCCGCAAGCACAACTAGGTGAATACAGCTCGGTGAATACATACACACACACACACACACACACACACACACGCACACACACACACACACACACACACACACACACACACACACACACACACACACACACACACACAAGTGGACCTTGGGGAGCAGGTTGTGGAAACAAACTCTATTCATAATTTTAAAATTAGGTACGATAGGGAAATAGGACAGGCGTCATTGCTGTAAAGAACCGATGGCTAGAAAGGCGGGATCCAAGAGTCAATGCTCCATCCTGCAGGCACACATATGTGAGTACAAATAGGTGAGTACACACACACACCGCGAAATTTATACTACAGAGTTGCCGATTAAAAATATTTTCCAATTTATGAGAAAACTGAAACGGGTAAAAACTTTCTTTGTGAACTTATGAAAAACCCAATGTTTGCTTTTTATGTTACAGAACAAAAAATAATTCGTCAGGAATCTATTAACCAAAATATTTTTCACTTGAACTCAAAAGTGAACAAAAGGAATTTTGTCCATAGGTTTTAGCAATTGATTAGTGATGTATGTACACACACACACATATATATATATATATATATATATATATATATATATATATATATATATATATATATATATAAATATATATATATATATATATATATATATATATATATATATATATATATATATATATATATAAACTGCTTAATTCTCTTAGATAGTTTACAAGTATTAATTATAGCAACTATTATTATTATTATTATACCAATACAATTATTTTTATATACATTATTATATATTATAATTATTATTATTTGTATTGTATTAGAGGGGGGGGTCCACTCTCCCTATACCCTTCTCCACCTTTACGAGTCTTCATCATCTCTGCTCTCAACCACCTTCCATTTATCCTGACAACCATTTCCCCTCAACACTGGGTCTTCCCCAATAAGCTGCACGAGCTAAACTAACATTTAATCCTCGTGTTTAAAACAATATGCTGGATGATTCTTAGTGACGATGGAATCGGGTATGTCGCAAGAATGGAAATTAGTGTAATTTGCATGTTGGCTCGACCCCTACCCGCCTATGACCGTCCCCGTACAAAGACCAGCCACCCTGCAAAGTTTAGTGAGGCTAGCTGCAAGCGTCCGGCCTCTAATTTGAGAGACAGACATTGTCTTTTATACAAATAATTATAATAATTGTTTACACTTGTTAATTAACTCTCTCCTCATAAATTCTGCTCCTCATACCCATCTGTATTAGAACATATTGAGGTCACAGGAGCCCATCTTTGACCCCACATGAACTGCAGAATTTTTCTTCATATAGAACCTGCAAAGTTGAGTTTTTCTCTTCTCTATTCTTCTCTTATTCTGGCGACTTGACGCACAATACAACGAAACTCTGGATTACTTTTATCAGGATGTCTCCGATACACTTCTCTTTTTATGCCGAGGACAGACAAGTCTTACATTGGCTTGACACAATCCTTCTAGCCTGAGGAACGCCTGTGTCCACACGGTTCCCATCCAGTTATTGGCCAGATCAAACAGTATTTACCCTGACTGAGCGAGCGACGCAAACATCAGCCGCTGCGCTAGGTTTGTATGTGGTATTTGAGTGGCCTTGTTCCTTGTTGATTGCATTTGGCTTGACCACCATCTGTAAACTAACGCTGCTTAGGTTCAAGTGGGCTGGCGCTGAGTGGGGGTAAGTGTTTAGTGTCTCATCGTGCACCTGGCAGCGAGGCGCTTCAATTTGCAAGGCGAGCGATCAGCACTTGAGCACAAATTGGTTGATTTAGACAATTTTGCAAGGTATTCCTGGCATGCTGCTGTATGCAGCCGCACCGTGGTAAGGCAAAGGTTCTGTGGGATCCTATCAGGCCCTGAAGCAATTATAGATCTGGAGAATTATAGGAAGAAAAGGACTTGTAGGGTACAAGCAAAATGTATCCTTAGGAAATCAGAGAGGCACAGCGTTAGACAGACAGAATGTAATGACAGATACACAATGACAGAGATACGGGCAGGAAGGCTCAGCTCAAACTGTAAATGTCTCAGTCTCTGTCTGTTCAAGACTGTAGGCCAGAGGCTTGGGCTGACCTCTCCCAACTTTGACACATGAGGCATGTGGGGTACAGCGGAATCACAGGCCACTTGGGGATAAACTCCACTGCGATTTTCATGAAGTCAAGTCAGAAATATTGCTCGTGTTGTCAGTACTTATTAACCGGTTTCAGTGCTTTATATATATATATTATGGGAGAGAGAGAGAGAAAGAGAGAGAGAGAGAGAGAGAGAGAGAGAGAGAGAGAGAGAGAGAGAGAGAGAGAGAGAGAGAGAGAGAGAGAGAGAGAGAGAGAGAGAGAGAAGAGGCAGAGGTGAGACAGGATGGTGATTGTGAGAGAGAGAAGGAGAAGAGGGAAGAAAGGTTGAGAGAATTGGAGAGTGCAATCCATCCTCCTGTTAAGTTAGTACATTTTGCAACAATGTTCACCCTCATACATACACTGATCTAACCAACAGGTGTTAGATAAAAATACACCTAAGATAAACACCGTCACTTGTTTGGCAGTATAACTGTGGACTCCCAGGACCAGGTGTGGGGGGGGGGGGGGCTTACCAAACACAAGTGTGTGTTTAGAATAACAACAACAGACTGACCGAGAGGCCGACCACAGGTCACACAAAGGGCTACCAAGAGTCTGTCTACGTAGCAGGGATAGACCTGTCGAGAGAATGACCACAAGATATTCCTATATCATGTTATAGTGTACAACTCTTATACAAACCAAGGTTATCCACTGAGGGGGGGGGGGATGGAGGATTATATAAGCAATAAACAACCACCAGATTTATTGCCACGTCCGAACACGCAAAGATGGATTTGAGCCCATGCACAGTGACACGGAATATATGATTATATTATGTATATATATATATATATATATATATATATATATATATATATATATATATATATATATATATATATATAAATGATATAAGGGCGTGCCAAGGTAACCAAACAGGAGTGTGAGGCGGTGGTGGGGGGGGGCGGAAAAAGGGAGGGAGTTATCAGGGGAAAGCACCAAGCCATTACGACTATATATAGCACTGGGATGGGATCAGGGATAAGGATTTGGGATGGGACGGGACGATTTATTTCTCATGCTGAGTATTGTCCCGCTCCTCCCCAGTACTCTCAGGCAAGTATATCTGTCTCATTTAACGACAGCGCGACCCACGCATTTTGGGAGTCTACACAGCACCGCTCCTGTGCCAGGTAAGTCCACTACGGGCTCACCATAGCCCGTGCTACTTGGAACTTCCGAGTAGCTGAATCTATAACAACAACACCCACGCATTCCTCACTGAAAGAAAACTTGCCACAGTTACTTGTCCAAACGAGAGGAAGCCACACCCGCCTCCCAGAGACTATACAGCCAGTCCCCGTAGCTCAGGGGCCAGATTCACGAAGGAGTTACGCAAGTACTTACGAACGTGTACATCTTTTCTCAATCTTTGGCGGCTTTGTTAACGTTTATTAAACAGTTTACAAGCATGAAAACTTCCTAATCATCTGTTGTTAATGTTATAAACATCCTCCTGGTACTTCGGAGCTCATTAACTGTCTAATAATTGTAAACAAAGCCGCCAAAAATTGAGAAAAGATGTACACGTTCGTAAGTACTTGCGTAACTGCTTCGTGAATCTGGCCCCCAGAGCATGTTGTTGTTGTTGTTTAAGATCTGCTACTTGGAACAAAAAGTTCCAAGTAGCACGGGCTATGGTGAGCCCGTAGTGGACTTTTTTCTCTGGAGCAGCAGCAATGTGTATCTCCCGCTACGAAGGGTCTCCACGGCGTGTCCTTATGAGCAGACTGATGGCGTGCTTCTGCTCCTCTCTCAGGCCGGTAATGGCGGATGATTACCGAGAATATCGGACAAAATTAAACCAAACTGCTGTAATTACCGGACGAGGTATAGCGCTATCATACCTGGCTATGAGGCTTTAATAGTGCTGTGTTAGGTGTTGTTAGACCACTTTGTTTATGGTGCTTCTGGCGGGGTGAGAGGGAGATAGATAGAGAGAGAGAGAGAGAGAGAGAGAGAGAGAGAGAGAGAGAGAGAGAGAGAGAGAGAGAGAGAGAGAGAGAGAGAGAGAGAGAGAGACAGAGAGACAGAGAGACAGAGAGACAGAGAGACAGAGAGACAGAGAGACAGAGATACAGAGAGAGAGACAGAGAGAGAGAGACAGAGAGAGAGAGAGAGAGAGAGAGTCCCTGGGGTAGAAATAGCCTAAGCTACTCTATCCCTTTGAGATGTATTTATTGCTTATCTCAGTAAACATACTTGAGTCACAGAGAGAGACAGAGACAGAGAGAGACAGAGTCAGAGACAGAGACAGAGAGACAGACAGAGTATTAGTAATGGCCATAATCTTTTCCTTCACTGTCACACCAATCTTGCCAATACAGTTCATCCACTCTTCCACCGCAGTCATCAACAAGAGTAACAACAATGACCAAGTCCTTCCACTTTACTTCTCACCATTACGTTGGCTGAAGGGGTAAGAAGGTGCCACAGTTGATCAACATAATGCCATTAACTCCTACGCTAATAATACTTAGGGTAATCAAGTACTTAGTGAAATTAATTAACTGCCACCGAATGCTTCATACTGTAAACAATACTTGGGAGCTTCGTTCACATGTTTCGGATTGTACTCTGCAATTACACTCTATTTCAGACTATTTACACTGAGCTGAAATGTTTCTTTGAGATGCTTCTTAGTGTTTCAGTTTCTTGTAAGACAATTTATCTGTGTTTTTATTTTTAATTACACATTTCAGATAATTTAATAATATTTCCCAGTTTTTTGTAACATGCAAATCTACTTGTTTTGCAGAAAGCTGTTTGTATCATTCTTAGCTGTTTGTATCAGTCTTAGCTGTTGCGGTTCAAACATTCTCAGATTCTTTCGTCTAAGTAGCCCCCCTCCCCCCCCCCCCCTGACACCAAACAACCACCCGCCATTACAGACGTAAACATTCTGCCAATTAGGTCGCCAGACATAAAACAAACCACGAACGCTAACTCGTCTCAAGTGTCTTGTTCATAATCAAGTGTCCACGTGTCAAGGTCTCTCTCTCTCTCTCTCTCTCTCTCTCTCTCTCTCTCTCTCTCTCTCTCTCTCTCTCTCTCTCTCTCTCTCTCTCTCTCTCTCTCTCTCTCTCTCCCTCCCAGTCCTTGTCCTCACGTCTCTTCCAAGTGCTCTACCGCCATATTGGCTTAGCGTTTTGTCCTCATAAGCACCATAACCGAGCTATGTAAACACCGCTTCCCTGAGGCATTTGTACCCTCCAGAGGTAGTCACAGGTACAGTCACAGGTACAGTCACAGGTACAGTCACAGGTACAGTCACATCTCTTACCTCCGTCTTAAGACGAACACAAGATTTTGTAAAGGTAATCATCAGGAGAAACCGCAAAGTTAGCATGATCAATATAGCCCTTGTAAGGCATATGAGGCTAGGCTAGGAGGGAGCGAAGGAACTATACCTAACCACTTGCGCCATCGGGGCTCGAACCTTAGGCCTGCAAGAAGAGAGGCCGTGGTTGTACCGACCAGCCAGATGTTGTGAAATATAACAACATAAGACAATAATACACTGCCAGCACTGGCGACTTATAACAACAACACTAATAATACTAATTAGTAGTAGTATATTGTAATATTGTTATGATTAGGGAAGACGGATGACGGTATGGGAGCCGGTCGGCCGAGCGGACAGCACGCTGGACTTGTGATCCTGTGGTCCCGGGTTCAATCCCGAGCGCCGGCGAGAAACAATGGGAAGAGTTTCTTTCACCCTATGCCCCTGTTACCTAGCAGTAAAATAGTTACCTGGGTGTTAGCCAGCTGTCACGGGCTGCTTCCTGGGGGTGGAGGCCTGGTCGAAGACCGGGCCGTGGGGACACTAAAAAGCCCCGAAATCATCTCAAGATAACCTCAAGATAACCTCCTGCTGCCAGGCATATTTGATGTCTTCGTAGACAATAATGATTTACTAGCGTCTTCCAAAAGACATAATTGTTTGGAGTTTAATAAATTATTTATGCTCTCTTCCATGTCTCGTGTAAACCTGCATACATCGGCCGCCTCTCTTAATTAATTCCACAATGCCTTCCCAATACTGGTGGCAGAGAACTAACTAACCCGCGGATCACGTCTATACGACGCCCTCGAGGCGGGAAGGACCGCTGCTGACAACCTATAATGCTCAGTTACTTAAAAGTTATTGAAGACATAAAATCTCCATTTACGCCAAGTCACTTTAGCCAGGCTTCTTGAAACTACATCCCTCCTAGCCCATTATCCCAGCGATGTGCAGGCGATGAGTCACAATAACGTGGCTGAAGTATGTTGACCAGACCACACACTAGAAGTTGAAGGGACGACGACGTTTCGGTCCGTCCCTTCACAATCGACTTGAGAATGGTCCAGGACGGACCAAAACGTCGTCGTCCCTTCAACTTCTAGTGTGTGGTCTGGTCAACATCTTAGCGATGTATCCTCTCTACATGCGCGTCTTGCTGCATTCTCTTGTCATCTGCAGCAACAGGTCTTATGGGTTTCAGTTATCTCAAAAACACAAAGATGTTTATTACTCAATAGTTCTTATGAAGATGGAGTTGTTGCGTCTCTAGAAAGGTCATGATAATAACTGAAGGTTTAGTGGTGGCTTAATGACCACCGAGCGAGGGGGGGGTCAAAATGGTCACTACAAGAGTTTACTGACAACCTACAAGTATACTGTCATCTTCAACATACTTGAGGCTAAAGTATATTCTCGGTGAATATACAGCGAGAGGCGGGTTATACCACTGAGAGTAAGAATATTGGTCTATAGTGTATTTACGTGAACAAATCCATAAGGGCCGTGACGAGGGTTCGAACCTGCGTCCGAGAGCATCCGTAGACGCTGCCTTAATCGACTGAGCTACGACATGGTAAAAGAATTGCAACCAGAAGTTCTGTCGTAGCATGTCGTAGCGTAGTTGATTAAGGCAGCGTCTGGGATGCTCTCGGACGAAGGTTCGAACCCTCGTCACGGCCCTTGTGGATTTATTCATTTGATGCATCACGCTATTGTGATTTCTGTGTGTACTTTATTTACATCTTGCTCTCCTGGGAGCCGGTCGGCCGAGCAGACAGCACGCTGGACACGTGATCCTGTGGGTCCCAGGCTCGACCCCGGGCGCCGGCAAGAAACAATGGGCAGAGTTTCTTTCCCCCTATGCCCTTGTTACCTAGCCATAAAATAGGTACCTGGGAGTTAGTCAGCTGTCACGGGCTGCTTCAGGGGGTGGAGGCCTGGCCGAGGACCGGGCCGCGGGGGACACTAAAGCCCCCGAAATCATCTCAAGATAACCTCAAGATAACCTCCTGCTGGTGGCCAGCTACAGCCCTGACCTTCTTCCAAATAATAAAGTCTCCTCATTACAATTTTTCTCATAGTTATTAGCTATTTATTTTCATCTCTGAAGCCATGTTCTGTCCTTAATCTTCCTAAACTCCAACTTGGCGGCGCTCCATCACCCCCCCACCCCCACCGGGTCAAGACCTTCGTGTGCAAATTTATACGCGTTTATCACCACTTGAATACTAATGTTAAAATACCGCTTCACGAACCTTTAGGAGGAAGACAGACGGGCTTAGCCGGGGGAATGAAGGGCGGGAGAGAAGGGAAGGAAGGGGAAGGAGAGTGATGGGAAGCGTGGGAGAGCGACAGGAAAGGGGGGAGAAGAGATGGGGTTTGGCGTGAGTGAACCAGAGGGAGGGGGGGTAGGGAGAGAGGGGGGAGGGGAGGGTCTCTGTGTACAAACGCGTAATCCACTTTAAACCATGTTAATATGTAAATTTCCGCCTCCTTCCCTTGCATACACATGTTGAAATGTAAACGCTAAACTTTCTGCAAAATATTTGGCTTGCAAAAGAGCGGCGGCGTTGGCGACCAGTCTGGGAGAGGCGGCCGTCAGACCTGCTCGCCAACGACCAGTTAACAGTTACCTAATTACTGAACTGTCCCATTTAATAACCCCCCGCGCTAACAATCGCTTACTAGTAACACTACACTACTATATTATCACTGTTATATATATCACAATGTTACTTATCGGCTCCTGTCACTATAGCTGTCAGCAACACTGTCAACACAACAGTCAGCAACACTGTCAACACAACAGTCAGCAACACTGTCAACACAACAGTCAGCAACACCGTAGCACCGTGACAGAACAACACCTCAACACTGCTAAGCACAACCGTGTAAGCACAACTAGGAAAGCACTCTCACGCCGCCACATCACCTAAATAAGGACATGTAAACTCTTGCACTCAACTCATCCTCCGGTTTACACAGTACATTTGTAAACTATGTACACCATCGTACTTACACAGACGTAATGCACAACTGCTACGGTAAAATTTGGTACTATTCACTTTATATAATGCTACGCCACGCCACCCTGAGCCTCTGCTGTTTTTCTTGCTGTTTTTTGGCTTTTTTTTTGCTGTTTTCTATTGCCTCTGCTGTTTCATTCCTTCAACAGCTGGAAATGTTGTTTCACTCCCTGACTGTTGTAAGTATCGCTTCATTCCCTGACTTCAGGAAACGTGGTGCCAAAGCCTTTCTATTGCATTTATCACCTCAAGCCATTTCCGTTATGTCGGTAAGTGGTGTTTACTCTGGAGGCTGTTGGTGTGTTCTCTCGGTACAAATCTGATGGGATCAGCCCTTTCTCAGTGTGCAAGGTGAGCCACGGAGCCAGTGTATCTTTGTGTTGTGCTTCACTACGGCTCACAGGCGCCTCCTCCTCCTCCTCTTCCTCTTCTTGGTCGCTTCCCTAAACTTCTCTACAAGGCAAAACCTTCTTGACCTTTTGCAATCACCATCTTGATTCTATTCTTGATTTGAGATACTATTCTCAACAAATCCCAAGAAACTTTCCACCATACACTCTCCCAACACACTCTCCCCCACCCACACTCTCCCAACATACTCTCCCCCACCCACACTCTCCCAACATACTCTCCCCCACCCACACTCTCCCAACATACTCTCCCCCACCCACACTCTCCCAACATACTCTCCCCCACCCACACTCTCCCAACATACTCTCCCCCACCCACACTCTCCCAACATACTCTCCCCCACCCACACTCTCCCAACAAACTCTCCCCCGAGCGTCTCCAGCCCTGACTGAGCCTGCAGGTGGAAGGAGAGAATTAGTACGAGTTACTCAAGGCAAGAATTCCCCAGATTTAAAGGCAAATCAATTTACTCATGCAAACACGAAATGTAAACACAATTTAGTAAGTAGCGTCTCGCAGTCCTCACGTGGCTGTGATGGGGAGTTACGTGGGTGGTGGTAGTGGGTGGTGGTGGTGGGTGGTGGTGGTGGGTGGTGGTGGTGGGTGGTGGTGGTGGGTGGTGGTGGTGGTGGGTGGTGGTGGGTGGTGGTAGTGGGTGGTGGTGAGAGGTGGTAGTGGGCGGTGGTAGTGGTGATGGATGCTGTTGGTGGTAGTGGGTGGTGGTAGTGGGTGGTGGTAGTGGGTGGTGGTAGTGGGTGGTGGTGGTAGTGGGTAGTGCTAGTGAATGGTGGTAGTGGGTGGTGGTAGTGATAACAGTGACTGGCGTTGAAATATGAGATAGTGATAGCTGGAAGTGAGGAGAACGATGGTGGTGATTGTGAATTAGCAGTGAAAGTTGTTGATAAATGGTAATCCCAACAATCTCTGAGACAGCTTGGTGACAGTGATGGTGGTGATGGTGATGGTGACAGTGATGGTGGAGATAGATGTAGTAGTAGATAGACAGTTGAGCTGGCTAGTGTATTATTTCGAAAGCTATTATCGCTTTTCCTTGCCTGTAGACCCCCCCCCCCCACATCCACTGACTGCATATACCATTTCCGAGCAATACCCTGTCTCTCTCAAACCACCATGTCATACTGCCATGTCCACCCTCTACCATTCCCCCCCCCCCCCTCCTCACTACCATGTTCTAAACCCATTCCCCTCTCACTACCATTTACTGTATTTGTGATAAATAATTAGAATGTATTTTTAGATTTGTATTTGTCCCGGGTATATTTGTGAGACTCTCAGATTCAGAAGTTTGACTTAGAGAACAATTTCCCCAAAGCGAGAGGGAAATAGACTCATAGAAGACAAAAAAATTTCAAAGTATATAAGAATATACATGTCGATGACATACAATTCGATAATTATATACAAGCCAAATTCAATCATCTTATACAAGTTACCAGAGCCATCTTGAGGTTATCTTGAGATGATTTCGGGGCTTTTTAGTGTCCCCGCGGCCCGGTCCTCGACCAGGCCTCCACCCCTAGGAAGCAGCCCGTGACAGCTGACTAACACCCAGGTACCTATTTTACTGCTAGGTAACAGGGCCATAGGTTGAAAGAAACTCTGCCCATTGTTTCTCGCCAGCGCCTGGGATCGAACCCAGGACCACAGGATCACAAGTTCAGCGTGCTGTCCGCTCGGTCGACCGGCTCCCATAGGAAAGGATTTGGAAGAAAAAGAAAAAAAAATGAAATAACAGAAACCTTGCAGATATATTCATGGTGAGTAAATCATCATCCCCCCCCCCTAGTGTGTGACCATCGTCTCCCCCTAGTGTGTGACCACATCTCCCCTTATTCTCACCCCCCTTCTCCTACCCCTAGTGTGTATTTACCCCCCCCCCTCGACCATCCTGGCTCCTTGTCAATATCCACTTATCAGGAGGAGTGGAGCCAACTTCAGGATTTTCCAGGACGGCCTCGGGGGATGAATGCAAAGTTTGGCCTGGGTCTTCCAGCTTGGGACGAATTAGCTTGTCCTTCGGTTCTTTTCTGAAGCAGGTGTACACAAGTTAACTTGACGCCCGTCTATACTGTCCAAGTACATGTGATGAGGGAGGGAGGGGGGAGGGGGAGTGGATAGGAGGAAGGAGTAGGGGATAGGTGGATTGGGGGGGGGGGGTTGAAGCTGGGGTGGAAGTGAAAATGGAAAAGGAAATGGGAGGGATGGGGACGGGGGATAGGAAGGAATTATCAGGGAAAGCGCCAAGCCATAACGACTGTATAGCATTTGGAAGGGGTCAGGATAAAGATTTGGGATGAGACGGGAGGAGGGAAGGGGAGGAATGGTGCCCCAATCACTTGGAATGTCGGGGATTGAACGCCGACCGTCTAAGTGGTTGGAAAGAGGGATATCAGCTCAACACGGAATTGATACATGGGATATCGGGTCAACCCGCTGGATATCAGGTCAACTCGTATCCCGTTGATACACGGGATATCAGGTCAACTGATCACATGAAGGCTCTGACACACTGTTGGCTACAGGCTCATCCTGTTCCTTATATGATTGTTACTTAATGTGTTAATGAATAAAGGCTATTCCTACTGATGCATATAACAGACTCATGAAATAAATAGGCCTCTAGGAGTAGGTTTCAACTTAGCTGAGGTAGGATTACAGCTCTTGCTTGCAGTTTCACCAGGTAACTTATATGGGAGTTCCCTATGGAATAGTTTCAAAGTACATTCTCATGAAATTAATGAGTTTCTAGGGGCAGGCTTCAGATGAGCTCAAGTAGGATAACAGCTTTTGCTTGCAGTTTCACTAGGTACGTCATTTGACATTCCTTATGAACCCCAGTTTAGTTATATATATAACAAGTGGGTTAAGGGATATTAATCCGAGAACATAACAGCCCCATTAAACCAACAGGATAACACTATTGCTTCCGATTATGAAGACAAGGCTAACCAACTGACAAAAGCATTTTTCTCCAAAGAAACGAGAGAGAGAGAGAGAGTGTGTGAATGTGTTTTTGTCTGCCTGCCTGTGTATATGTTTTTCCACCTATTTGTACTCATTTATGCTTGCAAGGTTGAGCATCTGCTCTTAAGCCCCGCCTTTCGACCATCGTTAGTTCAGTGCAGGAACTCTTTTCCACAACGTAAGCTCAGTGATACTGAGCTTGAGACTGTGTGTGTGTGTGTGTGTGTGTGTGTGTGTGTGTGTGTGTGTGTGTGTGTGTGTGTGAGTGTGTGTGTGTGAGTGTGTGTGTGTGTGTGTGTGTGTGTGTGTGTGTGTGTGTGTGTGTGTGTGTGTGTGTGTGTGTGTGTGTTTTATTAATATTCACGTTTTTCAATCCTCCTCGGGACAACAAATATTGAACTTGTGTGTGTGTGTTTGTTTTGCGTCGCTGACGAGACTGCTCACTTAATTCTCAGGATTACAAATAATATTACTGTTGTGGAGTGTTTGTGTTGAGAAGCTCCGACCCGTGTTTACTGAAGCAGTGCTGGTAATTCCCTGATGAAGGCCTTCTGGGGGGGGGGGCTAGCTCATGTGCTGTGTTGGGTATCACTGGGCTGTGTTTGGGTATCACTGGGCTGTGTTTGGGTATCACTGGGCTGTGTTGGGTATCACTGGGCTGTGTTGGGTATCACTGGGCTGTGTTGGGGTATCACTGAGCTGTGTTGGGTATCACTGGGCTGTGTTGGGTATCACTGGGCTGTGTTGGGTATCACTGAGCTGTGTTGGGTATTACTGGGCTGTGTTGGGGTATCACTGAGCTGTGTTGGGGTATCACTGAGCTGTGTTGGGGTATCACTGAGCTGTGTTGGGGTATCACTGGGCTGTGTTGGGGTATCACTGGGCTGTGTTGGGGTATCACTGGGCTGTGTTGGGGTATCACTGAGCTGTGTTGGGGTATCACTGGGCTGTGTTGGGGTATCACTGGGCTGTGTTGGGTATCACTGGGCTGTGTTGGGTATCACTGGGCTGTGTTGGGTATCACTGGGCTGTGTTGGGGTATCACTGGGCTGTGTTGGGGTATCACTGGGCTGTGTTGGGGTATCACTGAGCTGTGTTGGGTATCACTGGGCTGTGTTGGGGTATCACTGAGCTGTGATGAGCTAATGTGGTCTAATGTGGTGGCACTAGGCTGATATAATGAACTTTGGAAGCCCAAGGGTGTGATGTGAAGTACTTTGATGGCAGTGGGATGTGTCGTCATGTGTCCCGGTGGTAATGAGATGTGTCGTCATGTGTCCGCGGTGGTAATGAGATGTGTCATGTGTCCGCGGTGGTAATGAGATGTGTCGTCATGTGTCCCGATGGTAATGAGATGTGTCGTCATGTGTCCCGATGGTAATGAGATGTGTCGTCATGTGTCCCGATGGTAATGAGATGTGTCGTCATGTGTCCGCGGTGGTAATGAGCTGTGTCGTCATGTGTCCGCGGTGGTAATGAGCTGTGTCGTCATGTGTCCGCGGTGGTAATGAGCTGTGTCGTCATGTGTCCGCGGTGGTAATGAGCTGTGTCGTCATGTGTCCGCGGTGGTAATGAGCTGTGTCGTCATGTGTCCGCGGTGGTAATGAGCTGTGTCGTCATGTGTCCGCGGTGGTAATGAGCTGTGTCGTCATGTGTCCGCGGCGGTAATGAGATGTGTCGTCATGTGTCCGCGGTGGGTGATGAGATGCGAAGCATTATGTCACCTCCGCATTAATATATAATATGTGATACTTATCTGGCATAATATGTAAATACGAACATTAATTAAAAGGCTCATCTATTGAAGATTTTGATGTAAATGCGTCTAGCAAGCAAAACAAGTTTTCAGAGCTACGCAGCCCCTCGCACCAGAGGGAAAAAGTAATATTATGATCCGTTTAAAGGAATGTTGATCATATATAAAGAAAATTGAAAGGCTATCAAGTAGAGTGTGACCTTACTGAACACACTTTTAAACCGTGACGGGAAGCTTAAAGAATAATTAATCTAATGTTCATAGCCAATTCTAAAAAAGCATTCATGCATAAATAATTGTATGATTAAATGAGAAAAAGAAACCATCAATTTGACATAATTTCAGTGATTGTAACGTCACAATGGGGCGCACCACTTCGGGGTTCGGAACCGGCGAAAACGATGTGAGGAACAAGTAATATCATTCACAAAAAAAATCTGGATTATGATTGGATAAGGAGTGAGTGTTAAATATAAATAGGTGAGTACTTATATATTAATTTATCGGTGGCTCGTATGGCCTAACAGGTCTTTTTCAGATATATTTCTCTCTCTCTCTCTCTCACTCACTCCCTCTCTCTCTCTCACACTCATACACACACTCTCTCTCACACTCATACACACACTCTCGCTCTCTCTCTCACTCATACACGCTCTCTCTCTCTCTCTTTGGACCAAAGAGCCGAAGCTCAACCCCCGCAAGCGCATCTAAGTAAGGAACACACACACACACACACGCACACACACACACACACACACACACACACACACACACACACACACACACACACACACACACTCGTCTTGAATTATACATATTTTAAGAGTTGCTTGCAATCCTTGACTGCTTTGACGATTGCAGGTAAATATTTGATCTTCACTAATAATTTCCTGGAATCCGGTTTAATGTAGTCAAACTTTCACTTAATACAGTCACATCTTGCTCCAGTCAGCGAACTGACCTCTTCTACTGTAGTAGGCCAGGTCTCCTACCCCAGGAGACATGTTCTGATCCAAGAGAGAGTTCTCTTCTGATGACGAGAGAGAGAGAGAGAGAGAGAGAGAGAGAGAGAGAGAGAGAGAGAGAGAGAGAGAGAGAGAGAGAGAGAGAGAGCATCATATAATAAACATCGTTAGACATCCTGCCACTCTCTTCTCCCAGGCCATATCCAGGACCACATCCCACTGTTTACATGGAAGCAAAGCTGGCACTTAGTGTGCAGATCCCACACTTATGAGGAAGAGATCTTTTTGCATTTATTATTCAAATATTTCATTTTTGTGAGATCTCTGCTTGTCTTTTTCTTACCAGGTGGGGTACAGGAGCAGGCTTTCCCCAGTTCTCTTCTCTCTTACCCTACTAGTTTCCACTGGAACACGACCCACCATTCGGTTTACTACCAAGTCGTCCATTACTGCTGGGTACACAGGGGCGAACATTTTAAAGATTGGAGTTGATTTTCTCTCTGGCTAGGGTTCGAATCCGGCCGAGATCGTTCGCAAGGTGTAGGACGATCTTGTTACCACTGCACCATTACAACCGTTGGCCACTCTCTCTCTCTCTCTCTCTCTCTCTCTCTCTCTCTCTCTCTCTCTCTCTCTCTCTCTCTGGATCATCTTTATGACTCAGAGAAACAATTATTACTGTTTAAAATACGTACTGCTGTTGTATGAAGCAGAATACTGGAGTCCGTTAAAAGATATGCAACAATTCGGGGTTCAAGTACTGAAGGATGTTCGATTACGAGTACACACCGAAGGTGCTAGTACTTACCCTATTTGATAAGAGTCGGTAAAGAGGAGACATGATCACGACGCATAAGTTCCCAAGTAGTAAAGACGAAGTAAAGACGACAAATTTAGCAGGCGCAACACACACATGGATGCGACACAACACTGTCATTGGTAGATGAAGACAAATTTACTGACCCTAAGAGTAGTAATTAAACAAAAGGGGGAAAATAATTGATGTTATACCCATACATAGGATTAAATATAGCGATGTTAGAACGTTTTCTTTTAGCGTCAGAGTTAGTGAGTAAAGGGAATGACCTAAAGGAGCAGGTTGTAGAGTCTAACTCTGTTCATAACTTATGACAGGGAAACAAGCCAGGAGTCGTTGCATGACACAACCAACGAGCTAGAAAAGCGGGGGGGGGGTCCAAGAGCTAGAGCTCGGTCCTGCAGGCACACACAGGTGAATACACAAACACATTCAATTTTCAGTTGTGCCAAAAGAGGGAATTAACTACCTCTCCAGCGAGGGCAACAGGCAGCATGTCCGGATGAGACTCCTCGGATCCGGCCTCGTCTTCACCCAATATCCGGCCCCCTCTCTTCTCTAGCGCCAGACAATTTCCGGACACTGTACGGATGGTGGTCATAGAGCCTCCTCCCCCCCCCCCCACCCCACTCCCTCTAGCTACGCATTCCAACTGCAATATAGTTTACAACTAATTAACCAATGTATAATGTTGTATGTAAATTGTATAACTTTATTATAAATCATTATTATTAAGTTTCTATTATTCAGGTGTTTTTCATTGAATTAAAATGGCCTTGCTGCATTCTTTACCTTGATGTGCTTCATTAACCAAATTAAATTATCCGGTGATGTCCTAATATTCATTGTCTCATTTGGTTAATTCACCTTCTCTGACTTTATTCACGTGAAATCAATTTCTCACTCACTTCGTACGGCTTCATTCATCAATTTATTCATTCATTTGGTATAGTTTTCGAAGATAATTATTTCTACTAGATTAGCTACTTGATTTCGGAAATAACAGAAATGCTTCAGCAGACACGACTTTCCCTACAAAGAAGGAATAATTTAAACAGGGAGATTGAAGAAATCGAACGGAAATTGAAACACTCATATCAGATTGAAGAAAGGCAACTAGAACAGAAACAATTCAGAAAATAAAGAAAAATCCAATATACTTCTTCACATATACGAAAACAAAAGCAAAAACTAATGCCAGTATTGGACCTATTGGTACGAGTGAAGGTTCATACACGGAGGATGACAAAGAAATTAGTGAAATCCCCCCAAAAAACAGTATGAGGACATGTTATACCAAATGCACATAAAGTAGCAGACATAGCCCCTCTACACAAGGGAGGGAGCAAAGCATGGGCAAAGAATTATAGACCAGTTGCACTAACGAGGGAGCCGGTCGGCCGAGCGGACAGTACACTGGACTTGTGATACTGTGGTACCGGGTTCAATCCCGGGCGTCGGCGAGAAACAATGGGCAGAGTTTCTTTCACCCTATGCCCCTGTTACCTAGCAGGTAACAGGGGCATAGGTACCTGGGTGTTAGTCAGCTGTCACGGACTGCTTCCTGGGGGGTGGAGGCCTGGTCGAGGACCGGGCCGCGGGGACATTAAAAAACCCAGAAATCATCTCAAGATAACGTCCCACATAAATAAAAGTATTTGAGCGAGTGATTAGGAATCAGGTCACCAGTTTCATGGAGACCAATGACCCAGGCCAACATGGATTTCGAGCGGGAAGATCGTGCCTCTCGCAGCTACTTGATCACTACAACAAAGTCACTGAGGCATTAGAAGAAAAACAGAATGCAGATGTGGTATACACGAACTTCGCAAAGGCATTCGATAAATGTGACCATGGAGTGATAGCACACAAAATGAGATCAATGGGAATAACCGGTAAAGTAGGACGCTGGATACTCAGTTTTCTGTCGAACAGAACACAAAAAGTAACAGTCAACCATATAAAATCGAGTCCAAGCGCAGTTAAAAGCTCTGTGCCTCAGGGTACAGTCCTTGCACCAATGCTTTTCCTTATTCTCATATCAGATATAGACAAAAATACAAGTCACGGCTTCGTATCATCCTTTGCAGAAGACACAAAAATCAGCATGAAAATTACTTTTGCTGAAGACATTGAAAAACTTCAAGCAGATATTAATAAAGATTTCGACTGGGCAACAGAAAATAACATGATGTTTAACAGTGATAAATTCCAGGTACTCAGGTACGGTAAATTGAGGACCTCAAACATAATACAGGGTACAAAACACAATCAAGCGTGCCCATAGTAGGAAAGCAGCGTGTAAAGGATTTGGGAGTAATGATGTTTGACGACTTAACGTTTAGGGAGCATAACCAAGCAAATATTGCGTCAGCCAGAAAAAATGATCGGATGGATTACGAGAACTTTCAAATCCAGGGATCCCATCACAATGGTTGTACTATACAAATCACTTGTGCTGTCCCGTCTTCAGTACTGCTCGGTACTCACCTTCTCCTTCAGAGCAGGAGAGATTGCTGAAATAGAGGGAATACAGAGAACATATACTGCATACATAGACGCGATAAAGCACCTGAATTATTGGGATTGTCTGAAAGCTCTCCAAATGTACTCACTAGAAAGGAGACGAGAGAGATATCAAATAATATACACGTGGAAAATACTGGAGGGCCAGGTCCCAAAGCTACACAGTAAAATAACAACGTACTGGAGTGAACGATATGGAACAAAATGCAGAATAGAACCAGTGAAGAGCAGAGGTGCCATAAGCACACTCAGAGAACACTGTATAAACATACATCAGAGGTCCGCGGTTGTTCAACATCCTCCCAGCGAGCATGAGAAATATTGCCGGAACAACCGTGGACATCTTCAAGAGGAAACTAGATTTATTCCTCCAAGGAGTGCCGGACCAACCGGGCTGTGGTGGGTATGTGGGCCTGCGGGCCGCTCCAAGCAACAGCCTACCCGCCAAACACACACCGAAACTACGACGTTGGTACAACGTTCGAACAAGTTTTAACACCTCCTAACCAGTTTTAACAACCAATATAGCAAGTTGTAACAACGTTCTAATACGTCATAAACACGTTAAACCAAGATGTAACAACTTTATTACAAGTTGTAACAAGCGGAAAATAGAGACAGTTTCGGTTTGTGTTTCCAGGGTAGTGGACCAAACTCTCACAAGTCAAGCCTGGCCTCGGGCCGGGCTTAGGGAGTAGAAGAACTCCCAGAACCCCATCAAGCAGGTATCAAGTTTCATTCATAATAGGTATTTGAAAAATGCAGCCCTCTTCACCCTGACTCAACTGGTGGGTGATACGAGAGGACCAACGCAGGGAGATACCACTATAGCCCGACAAACACACGACGTAACTACGACGTTGCTACAACGTTCGAACAAGTTTTAACACCTAACAAGTAGTAACAACCAATATAGCAAGTTGTAACAACGTTCAAATACGTCATAAAAACGTTATATCGAAACGTGACAACTTTATTTACAAGTTGTAACAAGCTGAAAATAAGGACATTTACGGTTTGTGTTTGCAGGGAGCTCACACTAGTGGAGCGCCCCATCACCTAGTTCACAGTAGGGTGAGAGAGCTACCTGTACCAGAGTCTCCAGCGAGGGTGCCACCACACACAGGTGTAGTGTGCAGGCAGGTATATACAGGGCCCACCTCGCAGGCCTCAACCCAGTCACCCCACCTCATGTCAGGTTTGTATGTCACATGTGGATATTTCTGAAGGGTAAGGGCCTCCAGGTCTGTGCTGGCGGTCAAACACATCGACGGCACTCTCACACAAACCGCGTTTAGTGCCTCCGCTGGGAAGGGGGGGGGATAGGCAGGACGTTTGGATGGGCGAAGGGAAGCAAGAGAGAGAGAGAGCTTGATGATGGATAGATTGAATAAAAAGAGGACAAGGAAAAGAGACTATTTTGGAGATAAAGAGGAACGCAGAAGTAGAGGGAATGAGAGATGAGGCAATGATAAAGGAGAAATGGGACAGGAGGAGAGGATAGGGTCGGAAAGGCGAGAAGGATTGGAGGTAGCAGGAGAGAAGCTAATTCTATATTCGTTTTTGAAAGACTTTAACGAATCAAATAAAACACGAATAAAAAAAACACAAGATTTTACAATGTGACATACCATTGATACATTGTAAGTGCAATTCTGTTATGTTTTTTGGCTATTTCTCAACAAAAGTTAAGGGCAGTGTTGTACCCTTGACCTGAACACACACACCTGATCCGCTTCTGGCCTCAACGATATCATATATATATATATATATATATATATATATATATATATATATATATATATATATATATATATATATATATATATATATATAATGAGAGAGAGAGCGAGACAGAGAGAGAGAGAGAGAGAGAGAGAGAGAGAGAGAGAGAGAGAGAGAGAGAGAGAGAGAGAGAGAGAGAGAGAGAGAGAGAGAGAGAGAGAGAGAGAGAGACAGAGAGAGAGACAGAGAGAGAGACAGGGTGGGGGGGGGAGAATCGATCACTGACCACGGACACACATCACTGGTGAGTAAACAAGCCGAGTATAAAATAGATATATAATGTTTGACCTGCAGGTCCTGTGTAGGGCGGGTATGGCGCCAGCAAGAGGTGCGCACGTATATATGGAAGGGGCAAGAGTAAGATAAGGAAGGGAAGGTAATTATATATGGAAGAGGGAGAATGGGTGAGAGGGGAAGGCAAGGCAGAGAAGGAAACAAAAGGGGCAAGAATGAGGAAGGGTAATGAGATGGAAGGACAAACTAATGGGGGGAAAAGGTGGTGGACGAAAGTTGTGACACAACAGAAACATCTTCTAAAATTGAGTCATCTCCATGAGTCCTACATATCAACATTTCCTCATATTATCTTGATATACATATATACCGTGTCCCCTAATTACCCCAGGAGCAATTTGTTTATAAATGCAAATGAGGAGAAAACCTTGAGGAGTCGTACGGGAGTCACCCAGGAGCCCCGAGGACGACACAGTCCTGCCTAACATAACTAACCTACACCAAACTTCAGCAAGGTGATGCTTACGATACGTGTACAGATACTCGAGATGTTTCCAGGTCAAGAGCCTATGATCACACAGGTATTACGTACACACACACACACACACACACACACACACACACACACACACACACACACACACACACACACACACACACACACACACACACACAGAACATGGGTTCTGGACAGGGAAATCATGCCTAACAAACCTTTTAGAATTCTATGATAAAGTAACAAGGATAAGGCAGGACAGAGAAGGCTGGGCAGACTGCATATTTCTTGACTGCCAAAAGGCCTTTGATACGGTACCGCACATGAGACTGCTATACAAACTTGAGAGGCAGGCAGGAGTAAGCGGAAAGGCCCTAGTATGGGTGAAGAACTACCTAACAGGAAGGAGCCAGAGGGTAATGGTAAGGGGCGAAAAGTCGGACTGGCGAACAGTAACAAGTGGAGTACCTCAAGGATCGGTGCTGGGACCAATCCTCTTTCTAATTTACGTAAATGATATGTTTACAGGAGTGGAATCATACATGTCAATGTTTGCAGATGACGCAAAATTAATGAGAAGAGTTGTGACAGACGAGGATTGTAGGATCCTCCAAGAGGACTTAAACAGGCTGCAGAGATGGTCAGAGAAATGGCTACTGGAGTTTAACACCAGTAAATGTAAAGTTAATGAAATGGGATCAGGTGACAGGAGACCAAAGGGACAGTACACAATGAAGGGGAACAGCCTACCTGTAACGATTCGAGACAGAGACCTGGGAGTGGATGTGACACCTAATCTAACTCCTGAGGCACATATAAATAGGATAACGACAGCAGCGTACTCTACACTGGCGAAAATTAGAACTTCATTCAGAAACCTAAATGAGGAAGCTTTTAGGGCGCTTTACACTGCCTACGTGAGACCCGTCTTAGAGTATGCCGCGCCATCATGGAGCCCCCACCTGAAGAAACACATAAAGAAACTGGAGAAGGTTCAGAGGTTTGCGACGAGGCTTGTCCCAGAGCTACGAGGGATGGGATATGAAGAGCGGCTGAAGGAACTGAACCTTACGACACTAGAGAAAAGAAGGGAGAGAGGAGATATGATAGGGACATATAAAATACTCAGGGGAATTGACAAAGTGGAAATAGATGAAATGTTCACACGTAATAATAACAGAACGAGGGGACATGGGTGGAAACTGGAAACTCAGATGAGTCACAGAGATGTTAGGAAGTTTTCTTTTAGCGTGAGAGTAGTAGAAAAATGGAATGCACTTGGGGAACAGGTTGTGGAAGCAAATACTATTCATACTTTTAAAACTAGGTATGATAGGGAAATGGGACAGGAGTCATTGCTGTAAACAACCGATAGCTAGAAAGGCGGGATCCAAGAGTCAATGCTCGATCCTGCAAGCACATATAGGTGAGTACATATAGGTGAGTACACACACACACACACACACACACGGGTGAGGAGGCGGGGCGCGACCACTGGTTTTACTTCGTAAAGTTGAACAATGGAGGTAAGCTTGTGTCGGATATTATATATATATTATATATATTATATATATTATATATATTATATATATATATATATATATATATATATATATATATATATATATATATATATATATAACTGAAAACTCCACACCCCAGAGAAGTGACTCGAACCCAAACCGCCAAGAGCACAATGCAACTGGTGGACATGGTACCTTATTCATTCGACCATCAGTGACCGTACAAAAGACGATGATAGCCGAGGCTATTTGACCACCGTCCCGACGGCACTTTGATGGTAATCTTGGGCACAGTTATTTCATCAAATCACCTCACTTTGTGGGGCCACGTGTTTCCTTGTTTCGCATATATATATATATATATATATATATATATATATATATATATATATATATATATATATATATATATATATATATATATATATATATATATATATATATATATGCGAACATAATTCCCCCTTCCATAATTCCCATCCATCAAGCGCCACTTGGCATCAATCCGTTCACCGCTAATTGATAGTATCACAATTTTCCCGTGAATTTTATCAACTAAAAACCCTCCGAAAGAAGAGAGTAAAAGTAAGGCCTAAACAAGTGAACCAGCGAAGAGCTCTGAAAAATTAATTATTGGACCACATAAATCTAATTCAGTTCAACCGGCACCAGAAATAATTCGAGAATTTTAGTCATAGAAATTAAATAAAATCTAGGAACAGGCTTAAGGGCAAACAAACAATGACAAGAAACGGCTCTAAAAATCGGGAACAATACACACACAGTTCTAACTAAGTTCAAACAATAGACGAAAAAAGGCAAAACATAAAAAAAATAAACAAACTAAAAAAAAAAAAGTGTGTCAACTCCTGTGAACGGCATCGAAAAGTCGGCAAAAGACTTTTCGACACAGCCGAAGAATTTTCAGGAGAGAGCGAGGGGCTGGTGGCTGTGCTTCCTGGGGTAAAGAGGGTGAGTTAGCTTTTTGTTTTCCCCAGGAGAGACTCGACCAGAGCCAGGCCCATTAAACCTGACATTTAGAAATACCAAACTGACGTAAGGTATTCTTATCCGCTCCCTTGTGTGGATCAGATTATTGAAATCATGTTTATATGTATTAGTTTATATGCAGTAGCCTTTTGTTTTATATTTCGTAGTAATTTATGTTGCTTAGATTATGTCTGCTTTGTGATCCTATTGCAGTAAGTCTATATATGTGAATCCCTTATGTATGTTTGCAACGGTGAAGTGTCTGAAAAAAATCATGTTTTACTTATACTAAACGATGAAAAAAAAAGTGTAATTCTCTTATTGTGTGTGTCTCATGATTCAGAAAGTGATGTTTTTCCTAATTCTCCTTTACTTTTCTCCTTCTCTTTCTCGCTATATCTCATTCTATCATTATCTATACCTGTCATTCATATATATATATATATATATATATATATATATATATATATATATATATATATATATATATATATATATATATATATATATATATATATATATATATATATATGCAGAATAACCACATGTGAAAAATAGAGAATGCTTAACGCGTTTTCGGCTAATTCGCCTTCATCAGAGCAAACCAAACTAAAAACCAAAACTAAAGGATCAATGCATGAATGTTCGTAATAAGGCAAATAGGACATTATATATATATATATATATATATATATATATATATATATATATATATATATATATATATATATATATATATATATATATATATATATATATATGCACGTGGATTTGATTCCACAGTACAATCATTATTATTACTGTAATTTTCTTCATTACCGAAAAAAAACATTGCAGTGCCGTTTAATTATAAATATAAATAACAATAAATTGAGAAAGAGCATTAATGCCTGGGAAAAGTCCCGGTTACACGGCTCCCATTTACTTCTGAATGAACAATTATCAGCTTGTCTATATATAATCTCGAAATACAAATTGACATTGTCAAAATATTTGATTTATACTGAGTGAAACAGCGTATATTTAGTCCAGTATTGCTACATGAGTTTCATGGGTTTGCAAAAGTTTTATATATATATTCAGAATATTCCGAGTAAAAGCTTTGAAGTTATTACAAACATACATATGTATGTTCAGCATATAGAGATTAACCTGCCTGTATATGTGTAGTGAATACATGGCCAGAGTTGGGAAGCCAGCTCCATCAAAATTTGCATAGTGGTAGAGGGTCTCAGGCCTCGCGTTGCTGGGTACAAGCTGGCCTTCATACCTACGACATCTGGGTGCTGGGGAGACCCAGTGGGTCGAATGGGTTTGCAACCGTAATTTGGCAACTTTCAATGAAGGACACCATGTGCAGAAAAGATATTACAGTGATGGAGATTTTGTATTTTAAGGATGTTATATTAATGAAGATTGTGTATATCTGTATGAAATGCACAACACGAGCGAACACCAAGTATATTCCAAAATTATTTTCAATGCGAAGGTTGATATAATCTCAGCTATTAGTTTAATTTGCTCCACTGCGTATTTTTTTTTATCTACGTTTGTATGTCTTTTAGATGGTTTTCATCCCAGTGAAGAAGAATGGAAAATTAAGTGTCGGGTTAGTAAGAAAATTTTCAAGTGACAAACATTTGAGTTAAAGAGTCGAGTTGAGTGATCCAGCATAACAAAGGAGTGTGGACAGGGAGAGTACACTTCACTTAACAAGAGCAAGAAGTACAGGTTGTCACAGGGGGAACGTTAATGACCCCATAGTAACAGCAAAAATTACATGCGCATAGCCTGTAAAATAAATTTTTCACACGTTTATATATGTGCAAAAATATTGCCATTTTATATTATAAACTCCAACATAAAAGTCATTAGTCTATTTTTGACAGATTAGTTAGTCCGCTAGTTACATATGACGGCTCGTAGCACAAGGCTACGAGCACAAGTACCGAAGAATGGAGGAAACTTTGTTTATCGAGGCTCAGGACAGAGGAATGGAGAAAGATTTGCATTTGTGTGCACTGTTGAAGAAGCTGTGTAGTGTTACCCTGGTGATGAGAGGGGGAAGTGAGCAGCTTCCCCCTCCCCCCCCCCCCACACACTACACACTACCCACTACACACTGTGGCCACGTCGTCCAGACTCCTTCCCTGACGTGCTTGATTAATGTTGACACTCACATGGTCATTAATTAGCATCTTGAGTGGTCAGACCGCACGCACTCTCTCACATCGCTTAACTGACGCCGCACTGACGCTGACACACACACTCACTCACACACACACACACACACACACACTCACACTCTATTATATATATATATATATATATATATATATATATATATATATATATATATATATATATATATATTACATATATATATATATATATATATATATATATATATATATATATATATATATATATATATATATATATATATATTGTGACGGTAACGCGTTGGTGTTCGGCTGTTCAAAGCTAGGGGTATGGCCTCGTCACATAGTATTAAAAAAAAATAGAAAATCTGGAACTTCGTCTGTGGTAAGGTAAGGAGAAGACACACAAAACACAAGTAAATTTTAACAATGAAATTTTAATTACGTTAAAGAAATAAAACATGAATAAAATGGTCAAACAAATTCGTATAATAGAATCAATCAATCAAAATAATAAGAATAATTAAATGACACAATGAAAAGTTACGTTAAGACAAGTGAGCAAAATAACAAGAAGTGCAATATACAAAAAATGGGAGGTGCTGGAATATTGGCTTTAAGCTATCACCTCTCTCAGTACACGTACGCCAAAGCTTACGTCTAGCAGGGAGAAGTGTTAACTGTGAGAAAGCACGGAATATTCTGAGGACTGAGGTCGTGGCGGCCCCAGACATCAAGTAGTATGGGGGGGGGAGTGCAGTTGCAGCCCGACCGGCGACCAATCAGAGGAGCCGGCAGCAAGACGGGTAGTTTGGCGGTTTGAGTCTGAGCAGGTGTTCCTGGCTGCATACGTTTTGCGCTCTGGCAAACCTTGGAGATGTTGTTGTCGTTGTTGGACATTTCTTCCATAGTAGTTTTATATAGTTGTATCGACGTAATTGTGGAGGGAAGAGCAGGCTCAATCTCTTGAAGGAGATTATTGTCACAATATATATATATATAAATAAATAAATATATATATATATATATATATATATATATATACTCGACAAAATTGTCACTTTATTATGTAGTTTTCTCAACAACTTCATCACATGGCATCATAAAAATATCCACATTAATATTCACTTTCCTAAGACGGTACGCCATATAAGAAAAACAATTTAAAAAACATTTTTCTCAAAGCCCTGTTTTCAGGGTCTGGGAATTGAAGACTAGTGCTGCGGGCTAAAGACAAAGACTGAGAGCTGAGACAGTGAGTGGGCTTGAGTCTGAGCCTGTAAGCTCAGGCAAAGACTATGAGATGAGAGACTGAGATAACAGGAGACAGGTGTTGGCAGCTGAGTGAGGGAGGCTGGGAGCAGTACTTTGAGGATTGGAGGCCGCAGACCTGGGGGCCAAATTCACAAAGCAGTTACGCTAGTACTTACGAACGTGTACATCTTTCCTCGATCTTTGACGGCTTTGGTTACGTTTATTAAACAGTTTACAAGCGTGAAAACTTCGCAATCAACTGTTGTTATTGTTATAAACAGCTTCCTGGTGCTTCGGAGCTCATTAATTGTTTAGAAATTGTAAACAAAGCCGCCAAAGATTGAGAAAAAATGTAGAAGTTCGTAAGTGCTTGCGTAAGTACTTCGTGTATCTGGCCCCAGAAGAGGCAATCTTGGGATTTAGAGTCCGAGAGCAGGAAGCAGCAATCTTGATATCGGGGGTCTGAAAGTAGCGAGCAGCGATCTTGATATCTCTCAGACCCCCATTCCCAGGATCTCTGGGAATGGGGGTCTGAGAGTAGCGAGCAGAGATCCTGGGGTTGGGGGTCTGAGAGCTGGGGGGCAGGACCTCGGCTGAGAAAACAAGAACACACACATACACAAAAGACTTTCCTAAGAGTTTGTTTACATCTACGCTGTTAACGTTAATGAAAAGTTTGTATGAATGAGTGTGTGAATATAAGGTCCAAACTTCATGATGTTGTTCGCTGGGTCTTCATATCGTGTGATTTTTAGTACAAAAATTAATAATTTTTAAATGCACATTTGCACAAAAATACACGTGTGTTGCATTAATTAAAATGTGAATATAATAACATGCTTTTATGTATAACTTCGGGAGATTAATAAGTGAGATTTATAACGATTAAGTCCTGACAAACAAATATAGATAACAATTGGAGCTGATCAACAATCTATTACAGTGATGTATATATCTATCACACTGATGTATATCTATATTATAGTGATGTATATCTCTATCACAGTGATGTATATCTCTATCACAGTGATGTATATCTCTATCACAGTGATGTGTATCTCTATCACAGTGATGTATATCTCTTTCACAGTGATGTATATATCTATCACACTGATGTATATCTATATTATAGAGATGTATATCTCTATCACAGTGATGTATATCTCTATCTCAGTGATGTATATCTCTATCACAGTGATGTGTATCTCTATCACAGTGATGTATATCTCTTTCACAGTGATGTATATCTCTATGTGATGTATATCTAGGTTATCTTCCTACCTTTAATAAGTGTAGTTCATCTACTTTCAGTTGGAAACAATAGTTTATCTACTTCCTCTTAGAAAGTAGTATATCTACCTCTTCTTAGTATGTAGTTAATCTACTGTCCCCCCTAGTATCTAGCGATACTAAGGTGGGGGGGAGCAGTTAGTATTATTATACTAGCTACCCCACCTCCCCCCTCCTCACTATACACTAACACATGCTCAAACAGCCATAAAGAAATGACAGAAAGAGGTCTGTGTAACACATCCCTGGGGATGGGCAGCCAGAGGTGTGTGTGCAACACATCCCTGGGGATGGGCAGCCAGAGGTGTGTGTGCAACACATCCCTGGGGATGGGCAGCCAGAGGTGTGTGTGCAACACATCCCTGGGGATGGGCAGCCAGAGGTGTGTGTGCAACACATCCCTGGGGATGGGCAGCCAGAGGTATGTGTGCAACACATCCCTGGGGATGGACAGCAACACAGGCCGATCAAAACAAACGATGTGCTCGGGCGCTCCCTCACACCCAGGATACACTGTAATGTTTTTCCAGTTTTTCTCCTCAACTTTTCTGCTGATGTCGAGGAAAAGAGATGAACTTCTGTCCTATTTCATTTTATATAACTACTATTTCTTGTATATATATATATATATATATATATATATATATATATATATATATATATATATATATATATATATATATGCATATATATATATGCATATATATGCATATATATATGCATATATATATATATATGCATATATATATATATGCATATATATATATGTATATATATATATATATATATATATATATATATATATATATATATATATATATATATATATATATATTTATATATATATATCATATGCAACATTAATTCGGGCAAGTGTAATACAACGTTTCTTGAAAATGTGAATTAGAGCATACATTTATTATTTCTTTTATGCAACTTGTAATAATAGACTTGCTTAAAATTTAGCCGAGTGTGGGTATAGGAGTTTGTTCAGTACACAGTTGTGTGTGTGTGTGTGTGTGTGTGTGTGTGTGTTTCATCTGTGCATACAAACATTGGCGAGGTCTTGGTATGTGTGCTAATGCTGTATTTGGGAGCACATGTGTGTGTTCTCACTCTTATTATTACGATGGTATTCCCAAAAATACTGGAGCTGGCGTGAAGGTATATAAACAGAGTATGATTATACTGTGTTTTTCTGATATTTACTTCGTGTGTGTGTGTGTGTGTGTGTGTGTGTGTGTGTGTGTGGTGTGTGTGTGTGTGTGTGTGTGTGTGTGTGTGTGTGTGTTGTGTGTGTGTGTGTGTGTGTGTGTACTCACCTAATTGTGCTTGCGGGGGTTGAGCTTTGGCTCTTTGGTCCCGCCTCTCAACCGTCAATCAACTGGTGTACAGATTCCTGAGCCTACTGGGTTGTGTGTGTGTGTGTGTGTGTGTGTGTGTGTGTGTGTGTGTGTGTGTGTGTGTGTGTGTGTATGTGCACTTATCTAGTTATGCTTGCGGGCGTTGAGCTCTGGCTCTTTGGTCCCGCCTCTCCATTTAAATCTTTCACTTCCCAGCCTCACTCACCTCTTCCTCCCTCTCTTTTTCATAACACCTTTTCCTTCCTTACTCACCCCTTCCCCCCCTTTTCCTTAAATTTACTAAATTAAAAAAAAATCCTCCATTTCCTCTTCTCTAGGCCTACATTCCCTCATCTCTCCTACTCTTCTCCATTCTCTCCTCTCTCTCCTCTACTCTCCTACTCTCCTCTCCTCTCTCATATTTCCCCTATTACTCTTCATCTCTCCTTTCCTTTCCTCTCTCCCCTCCCGTCATGCACTACACATTAAAATGAAACTCGCATGCAGCGCTCAACGTGATAAGAGCAGAAAAAACAGCGACATAGATAAGGTTTTAAGGCAGGAAGCGAGGCGATTCGTAATTGTGATGTTTGGGGGAGAGCTGGTGTAGGGGGGAGAGTTGGTGTGGGGGGGAGATGGTGTAGGGGGGGGAGAGAGCTGGTGTAGGGGGGGAGAGAGTTGGTGTGGGAAGAGAGTTGGTGTGTACTCACCAAACTGTGCTTGCGGGGGTTGAGTTTCGACTCTTTGGTCCCGCCTCTCAACTGTCAATCAACTGGTGTACAGATTCCTGAGCCTACTCGGCTCTATCATATCTACATTTGAAACTGTATATGGAGTCAGCCTCCACCACATCACTTCCTAGTGCATTCCATTTATTAACTACTTTGACACTGAAATAATTCTTTCTAACGTCTCTGTGGCTCATCTGGGTACTAGGTTTCCACCTGTGTCCCCGTGTTCGTGTCCCACCCGTGCTGAAGAGTTTGTCTTTGTCCACCCTGTCAATTCCCCTGAGAACTTTTGTAGGTGGTTATCATATGTCTCCCATTACTCTTCTGTTTTCCAGGGATGTGAGGTTCAGGTCCTTTAGCCTTTCCTCGTAGCACATTCCATTCTTGTGTGTGTGGGGTGGTTGGTGTGGGGGGAGGGTTAGTGTGTGGGAGAGACAGTTTGTATGTGTGTGTGTGTGTGTGTGTGTGTGTGTGTGTGTGTGTGTGTGTGTGTGTGTGTGTGTGTGTGTGTGTGTGTGTGTGTGGAAGTGTTGGCGAGAATTAGTGAGTATGGAAAAGCTGAAGTGCGAGTCCACAAATGGCATAAGTAAGATATCGACTAAAAAAAACTGCCAATTGGCAGCATTCCAAGTGTAAGGCCTCAAACATGTACAGTTTGGGTTCCTACCCGGACCATCATCTGACACAAAGCTGAAATTGGGTTCGGACCTCAGTTTGGACCTCTTAATGTCTCAACCATTTATTTCTTCTCATTCTTGTAATTATCCCGCCGCATATCATCTGTGGTTATTTTTCCATATTATTATTATTATAGTATGAAGAGCGGTGGGAGACGAGGGTGGAGGTATAATCCAAACATTAATAAAATGGAGAAAGTTAAATCGGGCGGGAGCTATCCGTAGAGTTTTGTGCGAGTTGGAGTCTTGTCACGTTTGATAGTATGGACGAGTCAAAAGTCATTCGTCTGCCCCTATTGAACTGGGTACACCTCAGGATGGCGTGTTTAGTCGCCCGTTTTTCAATGTTCCCCCATCCATATATATATATATATATATATATATATATATATATATATATATATATATATATATATATATATATATATATATATATATATATATATATATATATATATATATATATATATATATATATGTCGTACCTAGTAGCCAGAACTCACTTCTCAGCCTACTATTCAAGGCCCGATTTGCCTAATAAGCCAAGTTTTCCTGAATTAATATATTTACTATAATTT
>NC_091154.1:39184526-39204526 GCF_040958095.1 Procambarus clarkii | reverse complement strand
ATGGAGTGTACTGGGGTAGTGTCACTGTTAACAGCCTGTACTGATCATGGTACTGGGTAGTGTCGCTGTTAACAGGCTGTACTGGTCTTGGTACTGGGTAGTATCACTGTTAACAGCCTGGACTGGTCTTGGTACTGGGTAGTGTCACTGTTAACAGCCTGTACTGGTCTTGGTACTGGGTAGTGTCACTGTTAACAGCCTGTACTGGTCTTGGTACTGGGTAGTGTCACTGTTAACAGCCTGGACTGGTCTTGGTACTGGGTAGTGTCACTGTTAACAGCCTGTACTGGTCTTGGTACTGGGTAGTGTCACTGTTAACAGCCTGTACTGGTCTTGGTACTGGGTAGTGTCACTGTTAACAGCCTGTACTGGTCTTGGTACTGGGTAGTGTCACTGTTAACAGCCTGTACTGGTCTTGGTACTGGGTAGTGTCACTGTTAACAGCCTGGACTGGTCTTGGTACTGGGTAGTGTCACTGTTAACAGCCTGGACTGGTCTTGATACTGGGTAGTGTCACTGTTAACAGCCTGGACTGGCCTTGGTACTAGGTTGTGTCACTGTTAACAGCCTGTACTGGCCTTGGTACTGGGTAGTGTCACAGTTAACAGCCTGTACTGGCCTTGGTACTGGGTAGTGTCACTGTTAACAGCCTGTACTGGTCTTGATACTGGGTAGTGTCACTGTTAACAGCCTGTACTGGCCTTGGTACTAGGTAGTGTCACTGTTAACAGCCTGTACTGGCCTTGGTACTGAGTAGTTTCACTGTTAACAGCCTGTACTGGCCTTGGTACTGGGTAGTGTCACTGTTAACAGCCTGTACTGGCCTTGGTACTGGGTAGTGTCACTGTTAACAGCCTGTACTGGCCTTGGTACTAGGTAGTGTCACTGTTAACAGCCTGTACTGGCCTTGGTACTGGGTAGTGTCACTGTTAACAGCCTGTACTGGCCTTGGTACTGGGTAGTGTCACTGTTAACAGCCTGTACTGGCCTTGGTACTGGGAAAGATTACTCCCAACGTGAAGACCAGTGACAAAAGTTCAGAATCAAGGGTTTTCTTGCCAAACTTCTTTCATAATGCCGCCCAACTTTGCTCATCTCCTGGCCGCTTTATTTACTACGAAGACGCAGTGTGGCTCCACCAGCCAGCACACGGATCAAAGCGTATTCCCAATTAAATGCTGGAAAATTAGCCAGAGTCATAAAGCTGCTCTATTACTGCCACCTCCCTCATCGCGTATATATATAATCTCGCACGTCACTACCTATCATTTTCCCTTCAACGCCACCTACAATCGCCAGGGTTACCCCTTTCACCCACTGAACCTTTCACCAACCCTTCACCCAAATGGTAATGGTTTCAGATACTTGTCCAGCACTGACCACCTCCGGAAAGATATACAAATGGGTGCTCGCCGCTGTCGGTGTAATTGGTAGGAACACCGAGATGTAACTGGTAGATATAACGAGGTGTAACTGGTAGATACACTGAGGTGTACCTGGTAGATACACAGAGCACTGGAGCGACCTGCATGCTCCCGTTGTGTACTGCTCAGGCAAGGTATACTCTCTCTCTCTCTCTCTCTCTCTCTCTCTCTCTCTCTCTCTCTCTCTCTCTCTCTCTCAGGCAGGAACAGTAATGACTGGAGTCTCACTCACCATCGGTGATTAAGAACTTCCCACTGACGTTCTAACGTCACTTCTCAGTCACCTGGAGGTGCACAGCCTCTTGCTCCATCTGGCTCTCAAACTCTGTAATAATCGTGCATGGGCTTGACTGTGTGTATTCACCTAGTTGTGCTTGCAGGGGTTGAGCTCTGCTCTTTCGGCCCGCCTCTCAACTGTCAATCAACTGTTATTAACTACTAATTTTTTTCTACACACACACATCCCCAGGAAGCAGCCCGTAACAGCTGTCTAACTCCCAGGTACCTATTTACTGCTAGGTAACAGGTGCATCAGGGTTAAAGAAACTCTGCCCATTTGTCACTGCCTAGTCCGGGAATCGAACCTGGGCCACAGGATTACGAGTCCCGCGCGTTGTCCACTCAGCTACCAGACCTGTGTGTGTGTGTGTGTGTGTGTGTGTGTGTGTGTGTGTGTGTGTGTGTGTGTGTGTGTGTGTGTGTGTGTGTGTGTGTGTACTTACCTATTTGTGCCTCCAGAATCGAGCATTGAGTCTTGGATCCCGCCTTTCTAGCCATCGGTTCTTTACAGCAATGACTCCTGTCCCATTTCCCTATCATACCTAGTTTAAAAATTATGAATAGAGTTTGCTTCCACAACCTGCTCCTTAAGTGCATTCCATTTTTCCACTACTCTCACGCTAAAAAAAAAACTTCCTAACATCTCTGCGACTCATCTGAGTTTGCAGTTTACAAACTGACGTCATACGAAAGCCACAGTTTGCATAGGGAAGATTACATACGGCCGCTCACTGTATTATGCGTTGTATACACTGTATTATGCGCTGAATACACTGTATTATGCGCTGAATACATTGTGTTATTCGCTGTATACATTGTATTATTCGCTGTATATGCTGTATAGACTGTATTATTCGCTGCATACGTTGCATACACTGTATTATGCGCTGTATTCTACTATATTATGCGCCTTATACGTTCAAACATGTCTCGAACAAACTCCAAGATCAAGTATCATTAACTGAAATTGCTTTCAAAGGCCGGGTAGTGTCACTGTTAACAGTGTCACTGTTAACCCCCCCCCCCCCAAGCACACTACTGACCTTCCCCGTGACGAAAGCCTCAGCAGCTGCCTAACTCCCGGATACCTACTTTACTGCCAGGTGAAGAGGTGCATTAGGTGAAACGAAATGTGTTCAACTGTTTCCGTTCCGGGGATTGAACCCGGGGTCCCCACGACTGTGAATCATGTGCGTGGACCACTGTGCTACAGGACCCACTCTCTTCTTGAGATCATCAGGCCTCCACCCCCAGGAAGCAGCCTGTGACAGCTGACTAACACCCAGGTACCTATTTTACTGCTAGGTAACAGGGGCATAGAGTGAAACAAAACTCTGCCTCGTTGTTTCTCTTCGGCGCCCGGGATCGAACCCGGGACCACAGGATCACAAGTCCAGTATGCTGTCCGCTCGGCCGACCGGCTCCCTCTCGCATATAAACATACCCCTGTGCAAACACTCACTATATTCAATATTCACTATACAAACATTCACTATATTCACTATACACTATACCGCACATTACACAATATTCACTATACAAAGTGCAATACAACACGTACGATGCCGCAACATAAAACATACAAAAATACAATATAGAATGCATGCTATACATTATACAGCAAAGCCGCACAGGGGGATATAATACACAAACTCCTCGAAAACAGGCGAAAGGCAAAACCCCCGTTAAGAGAAAAACGGAGTGTAATTTTCGCTAATATTCCACCCAAAAATAGCTTGTCAAACAACCAATTACGCCAAAATTTGTCACATCCGCCGGAAGAGCCACGAAAGGGAGTTAATAACCCCGCAACAAACCTCCACTGCCACCATTACCCTTAATTACAAAGGTCAGTATACACGCGCGTGAGTGTGTGTGTGTGTGTGTGTGTGTGTGTGTGTGTGTGTGTGTGTGTGTGTGTGTGTGTGTGTGTGTGTGTGTGTGTGTGTGTGTGTGTGTGTGTGTGTTTCTGTGTGTGTGTGTGTAATTACCTAAGTGTAGTTACAGGATGAGAGCTACGCTCGTGGTGTCCCGTCTTCCCAGCACTCTTCGTCATATAACGCTTTGAAACTACTGACAGTCTTGGCCTCCAACACCTTCTCACCTAACTTGTTCCAACCATCTACCACTTGTTCCAACCGTGTGTGTGTGTGTGTGTGTGTGTGTGTGTGTGTGTGTGTGTGTGTGTGTGAGTGTGAGTGTGTGTGTGTGAGTGTGTGTGTGTGTGTGTGTGTGTGTGTGTGTGTGTGTGTGTGTGTGTGTGTGTGTGTGTGTGTGTGTGTGTGTGTGTGAGTGTGTGTGTGTGTGTGTGTGTGTGTACTCACCTAGTTGTACTCACCTAGTTGTGTTTGCGGGGGTTGAGCTCTGGCTCTTTGGTCCCGCCTCTCAACCGTCAATCAACAGGTGTACAGATTCATGAGCCTATCGGGCTCTGTCATATCTACACTTGAAACTGTGTATGGAGTCAGCCTCCACCACATCACTTCCTAATGCATTCCATTTGTCAACCACTCTGACACTAAAAAAGTTCTTTCTAATATCTCTGTGGCTCATTTGGGCACTCAGTTTCCACCTGTGTCCCCTTGTGCGTGTTCCCCTTGTGTTAAATAGACTGTCTTTATCTACCCTATCAATCCCCTTCAGAATCTTGAATGTGGTGATCATGTCCCCCCTAACTCTTCTGTCTTCCAGCGAAGTGAGGTTTAATTCCCGTAGTCTCTCCTCGTAGCTCATACCTCTCAGCTCGGGTACTAGTCTGGTGGCAAACCTTTGAACCTTTTCCAGTTTCCAGTTGAACCTTTGTGTGTGTGTGTGTGTGTGTATGGGTGTGTATGGGTGTTATATAAGGGATGGCTGGGTACGGTTACGAAGCATCAAAGCTAAAACCTATCAAGCAAGATATATTAATAAAAACTAAATCTAATCTCAACTACCAATGTGAAATAGTTCTCAATAAGCATGGGTTGACTGTTGTAATTCTAGTGGTCATTGTGTCGGCAGGAGGAATGTCAACGCGGGTTTACCCCCACCAAGGTGGAGGCTGGCTGGTAAACCACTCGAGGTGACAGTATTAGTACCAGGTAAACCCGACAACCACAGTGTCAGTAACAACAACAGTAGAAGCAGCAACAAAAACAGAACAAATGATACCCATAAAAGCATTCGATTCATGTTCTTCTTAAAGGCTCAACATATTATTATGCCCAAAATGCTATGCGTGTTAGTGGCTTTGCAAGAACGTAAAAAAAATCAATGCTATGTACTCTCATAAACTCAATATACCCTCTTGTATATAAATATATAAATAAACACTCATGAACAATATTAACGCATTTGCACGTCTAAACGCATTACCATAATTGTTTACTCCGTGTGATTTCACAACTACACCACCTTGCAAACCTAAAAATACACTTCATCACTTGTATTTCTATAAATTTAAGTCCACCAATTTGCGTAATTGTGCACCATTTTTCACCATCACAGCTCTTATAAGTCAGGCCTCGAGTCTGTATGCCTGACGTTCTCTCTGACGCAGCTCACCCGTTTTCTGTGTCAGCAGCTTATAGTCCTGTGTGTGGATAATTTATCCGTGACTCAGTATACGGCTGTAAACAACAAACCTAAACACCCGCATGCACAAAACACACCAATAGGGGTTTCTGCTTGCACGTCAATGACGTAACTGAGGAGGAATGAGCTACGTAACCCCATCTACCGTCGTTGGGAAATTTATGAGACAACAGGATCGACTATCAACAGCAGCAACAGTATCAACAGCAACAGGAGTATTAACAACAGCAGCAGCATTAACAACAGTAGTATCAACAGCAGCAACAGTATCAACAGTAGTATCGACAACAGCAGCAACAGTATCAACAGTAGTATCGACAACAGCAACAAGGGTATCAACAGTTGTATCGACAACAGCAACATCAACAGTACCAACAACAGAATCAAAAGCAGCAACAACAGTGACAATATCAACAACAACAGTATTATCACTTGGGGGCACTGGTGAATGCCCCAAGTGAAACTGGACAAAAACAAAACAAGAAATTGCTCCTTGACTAACCCAAGCAAGTGCAAGGTTAGGACCGAGGATGGCAGGCTACAGCAAGAATATATATAACGAAGGGAAGGCTCCCGGGTCCCATCCCCCGCCTCAGAAACCATCTTGAGGTTATCTTGAGATGATTTCGGGGCTTTAGTGTCCCCGCGGCCCGGTCCTCGACCAGGCCTCCACCCCCAGGAAGCAGCCCGTGACAGCTGACTAACTTCCAGGTACCTATTTACTGCTAGGTAACAGAGGCATTCAGGGTGAAAGAAACTTTGCCCATTTGTTTCTGCCTCGTGCGGGAATCGAACCCGCGCCACAGAATTACAAGTCCTGCGCGCTATCCACCAGGCTACGAGGCCCCATATAACAAAACGAGAAATCGTCCGGAAGATTGCTACAAGGTTGGTCCATGAACTGAACTACGAAGAAAGACTGAAAGAACTAGACCGCACCACGCTAGAAAAGCATAAGATACATGATAACGGGTTGTATGATTGAAGTGGTATTGACAAAGTGAACAGAAGCGAAATGTATACCATGCACAGGGGCAGGATAAAGGAGTATGGATGCAAGTGGAATGAACTAAAGAAAGCGGTTGAGGCTAATTTCATACATAGCTATGTGAGAAGATATTCAATACGTGATTGGTAAAAGGGTTTGCTTTTCTTGTCCTCCAGGGCCAATTATTAATCTACGAAGTTGAGAACTGAGAGGAGTTCTTTGGTCTCCTCCACCCTAGACGCACCGACAAGCGAGGTATTAGTTTTGGAGGCACAGATGTTTCCAGACTTTCTTTTGTTTTTTTCCTTTGTCCATCCACTTAAACTGATCGGTACAGCGAAGGCCTTATATCTCGTTGAGTTCAATCCCCGATGGTCCCATTGATTGGACATTGTTTCTTCATCCCGTCCTCATATCCGATTTCCTCGTCCTCTTATCCCTTTCAAGGGCAATATAGTCACTGTGGCCTACTGCTTTCTGGTAATTACCTCACCTTACCTTCAAGGTATTACACTAATTTACACAGCTGAAGTTTCCTATATGGCTCTCTCTCTCGCTCTCTCTCTCTCTCTCTCTCTCTCTCTCTCTCTCTCTCTCTCTCTCTCCCTGCCTCCTGACGTGTTCCCAAGCACCAGAACACCTGAACACGACAGGGGCCAACGATTAATTTACCGAGACGAAATCTGCGGCGAGTGATAAAGTACTGCAGTCTTAACCACCATCAGTCACCATTTTGAATCGTCGAAACTCTTAGCGCCAGATAGATATTTTGGACTGGAGAACAGGTCTTGCCTGGAGAAAGATTTAGTGAAGGAGAAAGACTTTGCGACGGAAAAAAACTTAGTGAACAAGATACACTCTAGACAGCCCGCCAGCCTCGACTGTGGCCAGCCTACCAGCCTCGACTGTGGCCAGCCCGCCAGCCTGCCAGCCTCGACTGTGGCCAGCCTGCCAGCCTCGACTGTGGCCAGCCTGCCAGCCTCGACTGTGGCCAGCCTGCCAGCCTCGACTGAGGCCAGCCTGCCAGCCTCGACTGTGGCCAGCCCGCCAGCCTCGACTGTGGCCAGCCCGCCAGCCTCGACTGTGGCCAGCCCGCCAGCCTCGACTGTGGCCAGCCTGCCAGCCTAGACTGTGGCCAGCCTGCCAGCCTCGACTGTGGCCAGCCTCGACTGTGGCCAGCCTGCCAGCCCGCCAGCCTCGACTGTGGCCAGCCCGCCAGCCTCGACTGTGGCCAGCCTGCCAGCCTCGACTGTGGCCAGCCTGCCAGCCTCGACTGTGGCCAGCCTGCCAGCCTAGACTGTGGCCAGCCTGCCAGCCCGCCAGCCTCGACTGTGGCCAGCCCGCCAGCCTAGACTGTGGCCAGCCCGCCAGCCTCGACTGTGGCCAGCCCGCCAGCCTCGACTGTGGCCAGCCTGTCAGCCTCGACTGTGGCCAGCCTGCCAGCCTAGACTGTGGCCAGCCTGCCAGCCCGCCAGCCTCGACTGTGGCCAGCCCGCCAGCCTCGACTGTGGCCAGCCCGCCAGCCTCGACGTTTCAAAGTGTCATTTTTTATGTGGTGAATTAATTGAATTCCGATATAATGTAGGCAGCTTGGCATAGCTGATGGAAGTGAAGGGATATTAACGAAATGTTTCGAGAAAGAGAGAGAGAGAGAGAGAGAGAGAGAGAGAGAGAGAGAGAGAGAGAGAGAGAGAGAGAGAGAGAGAGAGAGAGAGAGAGAGAGAGAGAGAGAGAGAATTGAGAAACAGCACGTAGTAAGAAACAAGGAAGAGAAGCAACAATTGACAAGAAAGCGTGACCACCAGACAAGAAAAACAACAAGAAGCAAGGAGAAGGAATAAGCTTCAAGAGGGAGACGAATATAGGCCAAAAACAAGGAGCAAAGAAGAAAAGACAGCAAGAGGAGGAACATGGGGGTAAAACCATTACTTATAATCAATATACATCTTTTTCCTACTTCAAAGTATATCTCTCTCTCTCTCTCTCTCTCTCTCTCTCTCTCTCTCTCTCTCTCTCTCTCTCTCTCTCTCTCTCTCTCTCTCTCTCTCTCTCTCTCTCTCTCCTCCCTTCTGACACATGATGGAGGCGGATCTGAAAGGTTCGTGGACACTCAGAATTGCTCAGATTCTCGGGATTCGTGCAACTGGTATAACTTGGTTGAAGATCGGTGGGCGTCCTGGAGGGGGCGGGGCGCTGTTTTATGGAGCAGAGGTTCTGTTTAACTGGGAATTGAGCTGTTGTATCAGATGGGGGGATGTGTTTTATGGGGGGGACACTGTTTATGGGGAAAGCAACTGCTTAAAAAGGGAGAGGATTTCATTTTATGGGGAGAGGTTTCTGGTTTATGAGTTGGGCTGCTATTTTTTAACACCGGTATTTACCTTGTATCCTAATCCATACTATAGTTTACCTGGTTTCTCCCACTTATTTCCTTCTGATTTCCCTGGTGAGTAACTGCATTGTTATTCAAGTCCAAGTTGTTGGGCTTTATAATACCTCGCAAGACTTTGTGTATGTCGAATTGCATTTACGCGTTAATACAGTGACTGTGGAGCCTATAGCAGTGTAGTTAGACATTACCACGCAGAATACAGACGGGGACAAAAGTGGAAGTTGTCCGCGTTTGAATGAGGAATGTTTCCCAGGAGTCAATCAGTGGAAGGGTAGCCTAGCCACCCACTCTCTTCCCTCGCTCCCTATATACCATTCCCTATTATCTTCTCTTCGTCTTACCCTTACCTCCTCGAGGTGCTCCTTGGGACACGCTAACAATGGAGGCAACAGCTTCAACACACACACACACACACACTCGCTCACATAAATAAAACACACACACACACACACACACACACACACACACACATACACAAGGCGTTGAATAACCAAAACGGTTCTGTCCCAGGCTTAAATTCCCACATATCTTCTCACTCCCTGAACTTCCACCTATATAGCCTATTCCCCACAACCTTCTCCCTACGTCTCCAGTTCATCTCCCAGCTCGCCCTCTCCATCACCTCTCTCTTACGCCCCCGCAGGTAAATAGCGAAGATCCTCCCAGTGTCAACAGAGACCTGTGATGGATGCGACTCGCTGCCGCAAGGCGCTGAGGTCCGCAGAGTGCTCGGTGTGAGCCTGGGGGGGTGTGGTGTGAGGGCGCCACACTGAGAGAATAGAGAGAAGAGTATGTGGATGGGAGGGATAGAGGTTAGGAGGGGGAGAGTTACGTAGGTGTAAGACTGGAGTGGACGCCATGCGGTATATGTTGAAAGGGTCTTATGTATCCGTTAATGCACAGGTGACGTGGTTGATATTAATGGGATGTAATATGAACGCGCAGGGCAAATCAGGCCAAGTGTTGAGTAACGTTCACATCGCTGATAAGAGCCTTGTGTGTTTATGGATAAATGGATAACGAGGCACTGACCATTCCCAACACAGAGCAACTGTCTCAATAAATTATAAATAAAAAATATCTAAAAAAAAAAATAGATTTTTCATTGATAAATCAAACTATTGTGATTTCCTTGTGCTACTTCTAATTTTGTTTGTGGCCACAACTTACAACTCGAATCTTTACAAATGTGACCGCTGTGAGGAGTGAACGAACTTTGGGTAGGATACTGCTTGGAATCACCTTAGAATACCAAGTTGACTTACTCACAGACGTGTGATGAGAGGTCAAGTAATTACCCAGAGAGGGTGCTAAGCCAGTGTGACAAAACTGACCTTGCAAGGAATATGAGGACTGAAGACCCGGCACCCAGCCAAATCACTTGGGCTAATCCAGTCGTATTCAAATGATCAGAAATGAGGATTTTCATAAATACACCAACATCACAACTTACATTTTGTAACCAAAAATAATTTAATTGAAGTTTATAGTATTATAACTGTTCTTTTTCTGTGCAAGAGCAATTGTGGTACACACTAGGTATTTTCAATTAGCAGAATGGGCTATAAATTTTACAGCGTTATCTGTAAGAAATTGAAGAATTTCCAAATTGATGTCCCTTTTGAAATACTGGTGGCTCAATAACTGTTTTCGTTAAAGAAAAAGTATTTATGTGCAATGTTACAAAACAAATCCCCTATGGAATGACAATTTAGTAATGGATATAATAATTCAACACACAGTTACCAACTCACCAAAGCAAAATTTAAAACAATTTCTTAACTAAAAAGACACTGAAAAAGTTGAGAGGTGACCCCGACAATGATTTATTTATTATGCACCCCATACCCATCTTGTGGGCGGTAGTGGAAAGGGTTACAGAGGCACATAATGGGCTACAATGATTGTCGTCCGTCGTGTACTCCATTGGTTAATCCTTCACGAGGGACTGAAAGCCCGCCACGAGGTCCCCCCCCGGGGTCCCCCCCCCCAGCACCCACATCCGCACCTCCATCCTGTTTCCTTCCACGCTAGACCTCCTCCTCCTCCTCCTCCCAAGTTGCCTTCCTGTGAAGGACTGTCTTCGGGACCCCCAACTCCTCCTTCTCCAACTAGAAGCAGCATCTCACAGGACTACAATCTACTAGGACCCCTCCTACCCCCCCTCCTACCATCTCCTGATAGTACATTCAGCTTTCTTTTATTCCTATTTTATATCTCCACCATAAACAGTTCAGCACAACGACATGTAAATAGTGTTCAAGCGAGCATCACATAAACACACTCTCAGCGTTGACTGGAAATCTAGCCACTACTTTCTGATAAAACTATTGACTGGTGCTGTTATTTCTTACCGTTTTCTGCCGTTGTTCCTGTTAACAGTAGTGCCGGGAGATGTAGTATTGGGAACCTGGTGCCGCCTTACCTGTGGGAAGATTGAAAATTGGCTGGTGAAGCGTGTTTAGATCTCTCGAAACGCATTAATTTATATCTTCTATATCCTTCTCTCTCATTATCCTGTCTTTGCAAAAGTAGGTCCTCGTGTCTGACCGCCTCTGTCATTCTGTCTGTCACTCATTCTCTCTCTCCTCTCTATTCCTCTCCCTCTAAGGTGGTAATCTATCCCTTCCCACGTGTCTTACAAACTGCCGTCCACAATATTGTTGTCTAAGATTTAGGCTCGACTAATGCGCCAGAGATTCCCATTTCACAACATCTTCATAGTACTCATTTGGATCATCGGGAAATTTGGACCCGTCGTTGAATACGAACCCGTCGCTCTAGCCTCCAGGCCACGATGCTCAAAATAAGGAAGGTTTCAAAGGAGGGTGGAAAGTTGCGCCACAAGCCGTGGCTAAAGTTTCCCATTTTCCATAGACACAGTACCCGGAGTGGCGCGTGGAGAGGACTAGTGCGGGAGCTGGCAACGATAACGCGTCGGAGAAATGTGAGGAATGTAATGTTCTGGTGTTGTGTCATCTAAGTGAATCCCGCGGCCATTTGCGCTCTTTACTTGAGACGAAATAATAATAATAATAATAATAATAATTCTACTGTAAAACAAACACAGCCACAACATATTACAGAGGGTATGCTCGTAGCGAGAGGATATGTTTAAATTGTATACTAAACAAAACTACTAATACCCAAAGCGTCTCGGGCTAATAAAACAAATAACATAATACAAGAGTGACATCACTCTTGTGATATAGATAGATAATATTATTATCTATCTTGAGCGCTTGGCGTGTAGGTTTCCATCATAGATGGAGCCCCACCAGTGATGGGGTCACTTCCGTGTCTGCTCACTGCACTAACCTGACAATTATCGTACACTGCCAGTACAGGAATGCGGCCGCTGTCAACTTGCAAATATTACACTAATGACGAGCCGGAATAAATTATTTAATTCTTAAATTAAGTAATTTAAAATTAATAAATTTTAAATAAATAAAGTAATTAATTAATAATTAGAATAAATTAAGTAATTCTTCCGTCACTTCATGAAACCCTTCCCAAGACCTCAAGTGACCTTGTACGTGGCTTGGGGGTCACCGCCACGCTGGGTTTTGTGGAGCAAGATTACGTCTTAAAGGAGGCAAGAAGCCCTCCCACGCCCCCCCCCCTCGCAATATCGTCTTTAATAGCGACGATTAAGTTCGAAATGATCAAACTTACTGTAGTTTTTGTCTTTAATATAGTGTCAATATTTCGTTTTATTATCATCTCCCCGTTCCCGCCTCCTCTTACTCCATAAAATATAAATATATAGAAGACATGTATGCTAACAAAGACAGAAGCAAGACATCTGTGCTAACGACAGTAGAAAGACATCTGTGCTAACAAAGACAGAGGCAAGACATCTGTGCTAACGACAGTAGAAAGACATCTGTGCTAACAAAGACAGAGGCAAGACATCTGTGCTAACGACAGTAGAAAGACATCTGTGCTAACAAAGACAGAGGCAAGACATCTGTGCTAACGACAGTTGAAAGACATCTGTGCTAACAAAGACAGAGGCAAGACATCTGTGCTAACGACAGTAGAAAGACATCTGTGCTAACAAAGACAGAGGCAAGACATCTGTGCTAACGACAGTAGAAAGACATCTGTGCTAACAAAGACAGAGGCAAGACATCTGTGCTAACGACAGTTGAAAGACATCTGTGCTAACAAAGACAGAGGCAAGACATCTGTGCTAACGACAGTAGAAAGACATCTGTGCTAACAAAGACAGAGGCAAGACATCTGTGCTAACGACAGTAGAAAGACATCTGTGCTAACAAAGACAGAGGCAAGACATCTGTGCTAACGACAGTAGAACGACATCTGTGCTAACAAAGACAGAGGCAAGACATCTGTGCTAACGACAGTAGAAGACATCTGTGCTAACAAAGATAGAAGCAAGACATCTGTGCTAACGACAGTAGAAAGACATCTGTGCTAACAAAGACAGAGGCAAGACATTTGTGCTAACGACAGTAGAAAGACATCTGTGCTAACAAAGATAGAAGCAAGACATCTGTGCTAACAAAGATAGAGGCAATACATCAGTGCTAACAAAGACAGAGACAAGACATTTGTGCTAACAAAGACAGCCAAGACATCTGTGCTAACAAAGACAACCAAAACATCTGTGCTTTGCTAGATCGGCTAGGATCCTTTGCCGATCTCGCAAAGGATCGTTGCGAAGTCATTGTGGTTGAATGGTTCTCCACAGCCTAACTGTACAAGAAGCTCCCCGAAGAAACCAACATAATGGTACAAGCATGTTTACACGTATCCCAGTTTGCCCCCGCAACCCTTCCCTAGAGGTAAACAGTGTGTGGCCGCGCGCCAAGTTATCAACCGCGTGTGTGAGTCACCTCCCCGCATCCTTAAGCGCCAAACACAGATACTTTTCCCCCGCAATAATGAATGGACTTACTGCAGACACTAAGCTTGAGAATGACTCCAGCATATGTGAGGCAGCTGTGAGTAGAAAGGATTGTTCCGATGATTTGAGACTCAGATGAGTCGGAGTTGTTAGAGAGTTTGGTGTTAGTGTAAGAGTAGTGGGGAAATGGAATGAAGGAGCAGGTTGTAGAAACATTCTCCAGTCATAATTGTAATAGTGGATATGTTACGGAAATAGGTCAGGAGTCTCTGCATTAGACAACCGGCGGATTAAAAAGCGACGTCCAAGAGCTAACGCACTATCCTGCTGGCAGAAATAGGTGAGTACACACACACACACACACACACACACACACAGGTCTGGTGGCTGAGTGGACAGCTCACTGGTCGCGTAATCCTGTGGGCCAGGGCTCGATTCCCGGCACCGACAAGAAACAAAATAGGCAGAGTTTCTTTCACTCTGATACCCCTGTTACCTAGCAGTAAATGGGTACCTGGGAGTTAAACAGCTGTTAGACGGACTACTTCCTGGGGTGTGTGTGTGCGGAGGGGGAAAAAAAGTTACTAGTTAGTAACAGTTGATTGACAGACGAGAGGCGGACCGAAAGAGCAGAGCTCAACCCCCGCAAACACAACTAGGTGAATACAACTAGATGAATACACCTTCTCCACTTCCAGCACTAAAGGCCAATCACTGATGGAGTCTCCGGCAGGTCGACCAGGTAACAGAAGCAGCAGATCATGGCGATAGCTGGGTTGGAGGCGTGGCGTATAATTAAGGTATATAAATCGGCCATTTTCAGAGTGGCAAGACCCGAGCCTTGCTAAATGTATGTGTTTACATTTTCCCAAAACACCTGGCGACTCTTTTTCTTTTTCGCTTAATTGTTGTCTTTCTGTTGCAGAGAAAGAGTTAGGGGAGCCGGTCGGCCGAGCGGACAGCATACTGGACTTGTGATCCTGTGGTCCCGGGTTCGATCCCGGGCGCCGGAGAGAAACAATGGGCAGAGTTTCTTTCACCCTATGCCCCTGTAACCTAGCAGTAAAATAGGTACCTGGGTGTTAGTCAGCTGTCACGGGCTGCTTCCTGGGGGTGGAGGCCTGGTCGAGGACCGGGCCGCGGGGACACTATATATATATATATATATATATATATATATATATATATATATATATATATATATATATATATATATATATATATATTAAAACAGTCACCCCTGGACCCCCTCCAATAGGCTCGTAACACAATTGGAAATAATCAAGACACACTAATTGAAATATTCATTTAAATATTTCATTATTTTTTTTTAAATCATTAATTTTTAATTAATTTTTAATTAAATATTTTAGCATTAATTTTTAGACTCGCAGAAAAACTTGTAATAAATTATATCTATTTTTAATCCATAATAATTTCCAATTGCGCGAATTTAACACATGGGAATTTTGACAATACCTGAATGTTATTATTTCCTAATATACGAAATGCTCAACGACCTGAATTGCTTTCTTAGCATAGTTCAATATCTGCAGAAATTTATGTTAATTGTAGTCGCAAATCTTGCGCGACCACCACTAATATATGAACGAGTGTGCTTATTTACTATTTGTGTCTGCAGGATTCACCTGTCTAACTCCCAGGTACCTATTTACTACTAGGTGAACAGGGACATAAGATGAAAGGAACTCTGCCTATTTGTTTTTGCCTCGACCGAGACTCGAACCCGGGCCCTTATGATTACGACCCCAAAGCTCTGTCCGCTCACCTGCGAGAACCTGTGTGTGTGTATGTGTGTGTGTGTGTGTGTGTGTGTGTGTGTGTGTGTGTGTGTGTGTGTGTGTGTGTGTGTGTGTGTGTGTGTGTGCGTGTGTGTGTGTGTGTGTGTGTGTGTATTCACCTAGTTGTGCTTGCGGGGGTTGAGCTCTGCTCTTTCGGCCACCTCTCACACACCGCCCGTGTGTGGGGGGGGGGGGGAGCCGTGAACATAGGCAATATGATTAATTTATTCCTTTTCAGTGAACCTTGGATCAATATACCTGGCAGATGAGTCACTGCGTAGTATCATACGTCCATCATCATAATACTTTAGAATGAAATCATCACCTTGTTAAAAAAAAAAATTCTGATACTATTCTTTGCATTTGTAACAAATAATACAAGAAATACAAAAAATACAATGCGCGAGCACACACCCACAAAAGCGAACATACACAAGTGAGGATAAATCCACCGCCAAAAATAAAATATTTTAACTTTTATTTAATATCCATATTGAATATCAAACGACCATCACTAAAGAAAACGGGAAGCGGGGTAGAGAGGGCAGGGCGGGAGTATTGCCCACTGATACGAGCTAACTTGGTGGAAACTTTACTACGACCAATGGTAGTAATCCGTTTTAAATGTGGAGGCCACGTGTTGCCCGGGAAAGTAGGAACTTACAGGAATAAATGCCTCGTCTTACTTATGAAGCACGAAGCTTCCTTTCCCGGAGCGTTTACCGCCGGCGTGATGCAACAACCTGTCCTCTTACATAGAACGTCGCATTTCGCACGTATGCGTTACATAAAGCCAAAAAATCGTCGTACTAGAAAACGTAAGCGGCTGGCGAAAGTGACGTTCTGTCCCGTTTTCTGTTTTGGGTCCTCTGGTATGTTAGGAGAGACCACTTTAAACTGATCGTATTCTTGACGATGGGAAACTTTAGGGGAGAGAGGCTACATGCACAGCCGGGATTCACTAACCCGCAAGGATTAAGCTAGTAAGTCATCCTCCCATGGCGGGAACTTTGAATTCCTACGATAACGGCTAAATGAGAACAGCAGCATATCTCTACAGGGTCCTCAACCCTTGGGCTCTAGTTCTCCCCCCAGCCGCAGGAGGGCACCAGTATGGGAAGGAGAAGCCAATCACATAAGATTTAGTTGCAGTTTTAATTTATCAACAAGATGGATTCACAGGAAAATATACATAGCGAAGTGTATCCCGCTTCTTGGTGCATGAGTTTACATTAGTTGTGGACTATATCCATGACTCAGGTATACTTGCTGGTATACTATATACCTCTGGCGTGGTTTAGAGTCAAGACCAGCGCTGGTCTTGCTGCTCTTCGTTACCTTATCATGCAAGCAGTTCGTATCCTGGCCGGGGAGGATTTACTGGGCGCAAATCCTTAACTGTAGCCTCTGTTTAACTCAACAGTAAAATGTGTACTTGGTTGTAAAAACGATTCTTCGCGGCGGGGATCGTATTCCAGGGACCTGCCCGAAACGCTACGCGTACTAGTGGCTCTACAAGAATGTAACAACTCTTGTATATATCTCAAAAAAAAATATATATGCTCCTGCCTTATCGTGAAAATTAACAAACGTCTGTATGCAAAAATTCCAAAATATTCTCTGAAAAATTTTCAGATAAATGTTCATCTACTTTATCTACATCTAAAATTGTACCCAAAAATTTCAATATTTTGGGGTAACAATTTAATAATTTTTGTTTTATTTATTTAAATATTTATAGCAAAGTGCAATTATAGTTGTGTTCTTTGGTGTGTAAATGGAACATTCTCGCGAAGCCGATAACATGAGCTTTATATAACCTTTCCAGAACCACCCACACGGAGGGTTGGCGGGTACATAATATATGTAAAAAAAAAGAAAAAAAAATCAATCGCTGAATTGCTTTCGAGCGAATGTATCACCAAACATCACGATAACCCGAAATACCAGGTTGCCTTTGTCGAGTCTCGTAGTTTCAGTGTCGTAAATATCGAAATTGAGCATCTTTGTGAGCGCAAGCCTGAAATTAAGGGAGGAACTGCCGTATGATGTGCCATCAAACTCTACTGATGCAGCGAAGAGCCATCTTGCCGGAGCAACTGGCGCTCCCGTCAGTAGCCCCCAGTAACACCCGGGGGGGTTCCATGTTCAGCTGAACACACACCTCTCTGTTATGATGCCAAACGTTCTGCCTTCAGAACAATATTATTTCAGTTATTTGACCTGATCAACCGGCAGAAATATAAGGTAGTATTGATCCGTCATGCGAGAGGATCAATCAACCCGTGAGAGTACGACCCTTACAGATACACACCTGCCTTTATAACTCAACATCAAGTAGTGGTCGTCCTCGTCGCCTCGTCGTCGTGACCAGGCCTCGGTCGTCGACCGAGGCCTGGTCGACGACCGGGCCGCGGGGACACTAAAAAGCCCCGAAATCATCTCAAGATAACCTCTTGAAGTAAAGATGCGAGCCCATACTGAATGACGAAAGTCTTAACAATGAACAGTTTACCTAGCTAAATATTACTGTAATGAGTACATAATTTTGGTTACGTTTTCCTGTATTCATATATAACATATCTCCATGAGTCTGTATCTTAATACAACAGCTCATCTTGGGTCTGCATTTAAACAGCTTATCCCGAAACAATGCAGAATTTGTCGTCCCTTGCAAACAATGCATGTGGATTGTGATGCCGCCAATGAGTGGAACAACAAAGACAGTATAAACGTAGCTATGACTGTAGTACTGAGATTTGGGAACCTCTCACCAGTCGACTGATGGGTCACAAATACATGACTAGTTAGACGAAACACAACCCTACACAAGTACAGCTAGGTGAGTACACCACCATCACGGCTACCCCCCAATCCACCGTCACCACCATCGCCACCATCACCACCATCGCCACCACCACCACACTATCAATACCCCACCGCCATCACCACCACCACACTATCAATACCCCCCACCACCACCACTACCACACTATCAATACACCACCACCACCACCACCAATCACTAATAGCGTCGCGGCCACCACATTACGTGGTGGAGCACAACAGCCAATCATCAATAATTTAGTGCTATTGACAACTATGCACTACCTCACCCCTCTCCCCCCCTTTCCCAGTCCCTCTCGAAGTTAACCCCCCCCCCCTACCTCTCACCTCTCCCTCCCTCCCTTCCCCTCCGTCTCTGTCTCTACATCTGTCTCTGTCTCTACCTGTACAGTACCTGTCTGTGTCTCAGCCGCCTCTAATCCCTTGTTCTCTACATCCTTTTGTCGCACAGGTCTTCGTTATTTCCATTTTCCCTCATTTGTCTTTCATTCCCCATCCCTTCTCCCATCTCTGTTTTCCCACTCTCCTTCCCCTCTTCTCCCCTCCCCTCCTCATTCTGTACATTTTCCCTCATTCTCATTGCATTTTCTCAACCCCCCATGCTCCTTCCCTTAAAATTCCTTTACTTACATCACTCTCCTTATTTTCCTTTCATTTTACTTTCTCTACTTCCCTTCCAACAAAACATTATCGCTTTCCCTACCCAGATAACCTTTCCACTCCCACCTCCCCCGTCATTCAAGTATGTTTACTGAGATAAGCAATAAATACATCTCAAAGGGATAGAGTAGCTTAGGCTATTTCTACCCCACCTCCCCCGTCATCACCTCTCCTTGCTGTGTCTACCACCATGCCTCACTTCCCTGCCCATGACCACAACCACACCCTCCACTACACGTTGTCACCTTCTCTGAATGACTAATATTATACGGCACCTGCATCATTCACGTCCTCGGCGTCGCCAACCTGCTCCTCCACCTGCATTATTCATTCCTTCACGGCCGGCAATACGCTCCAGCTACATCTTTTACTCCCACGTGACCAACAGACACAGACACAGACATACAATGGGCATGAACTAGGAGGTCATTTGAACGGCATACAGGAATTACCTGTTTAGTAACAAAGGCTTTCTATGTGATATTATTTCCAAATATGATTGTGAATTAGGAACCGATAGCCTAGTATTCTTGAAACCATTCCATATGATTGTGAATTAGGACACCGATAGCCTAGTATTCTTGAAACCATTCATTGGTCAAAATGCCTGTTTGGTTGCAGATGGAGGTCAGAAATTGGCCACATAGGGCATTAATATATAAAATCATACATTTGATTTGATTACCTTAGACTTAGGTCTGGTATCATTAAGTTCTCATGGAGATAGACTATTATACTGTCTACAAGATGTTTGTCCTTGTTCTACTGTGCTGTTGTGGTTCGTTTATACTAATTGAACGAGCTATTATGACGATTATCGGGTCAAGACGTGTCTTCTACGACTCGCTCCTAATACTGTGATAAAGTGTTTCTAGACATTAAAAGAATATATGCAAAACTGACGTGTTAAGGTTGACTTTTCTTATTAGACTTTTTTCCGTCTAACACCCTTGTGTTTATACATAACACACACATATACATCCACATGCGTAACACACATAGCCAAATATTACAAACACATACAACACTTAAAAACATGAGACTTAAACAAAATTAGGGACATCACTTAAAAGAGTAGGTAAGTCAATTCAAAACATGCTACACTTAACAAAACAGAGTACGGCACTTAAACAACAAACACTCGCCGCCTAACAGTAGT